>NW_027252495.1:0-24633 GCF_044704955.1 Pristiophorus japonicus
ATCTCTCTCCGTCTCTCCCTCCCCCTCTTTCTCTTCATCTCTCACTCACTCTCTCTCTCCATATTGCGCTCCCCATCTCTCAGTCCGTCTCTCGCTCCCCCTCTCTCTCTCCGTCTCTCCCTCCCTCTCTCTCCGTCTCTCCCTCCCCCACTCTCTCTCCGTCTCTCCCTCCCCCTCTCTCTCGCTTCCGCTTTCTCTCTCCTTCTCTCGCTCCCCCCTCCCTCTTCGTCTCTCGCTCCCCCTCTCTCTCTCCGTCTCTCGATCCCCCTCTCTCTCTCTCTCTGTTTCCGTCTCTTGCTCCCACCATCTCTCTCTCCCCCTCTCTCTCCGTCTCCCTCTTCGTCTCTCGCTCCCCCTCTCTCTCTTCATCTCTCGCTCCCCCTCTCTCTCTCCGTCTCTCCCTCTCCCCTCTTTCTCTTCGTCTCTCGCTCCCCCTCTCTCTCTCCGTCTCTCGATCCCCCTCTCTCTCTCTCTCTGTCTCCATCTCTCGCTCCCACCATCTCTCTCTCCCCGTCTCTCTCTCCGTCTCTCGTTCCCCCTCTTTCTCCGTCTCTCATTCCCCCTCTCTCTCCGTCTCTCGCTCCCACTCTCTCCGTCTCTCGCTCCATCTCTCTCCATCTCTCGCTCCCCCTCTCTCTCCGACTCTCGCTCCCCCTCTCTCTCCCCCTCTCTCTCCGTCTCTCGCTCCCACTCTCTCTCCGTCTCTCGCTCCATCTCTCTCCATCTCTCGCTCCCCCTCTCTCTCCGACTCTCGCTCCCCCTCTCTCTCCATCTCTCGCTCTCCCTCTCTCTCCGACTCTCGCTCCCACTCTCTCTCCGTCTCTCGCTCCCCCTCTCTCTCCGTCTCTCGCTCCCCTTCTCTCTCCGTCTCTCGCTCCCCCTCTCTCTCCGTCTCTCGCTCCCCCTCTCTCTCAGCGTCTCTCGCTCCCCCTCTCTCTCTCTTTCCATCTCTCGCTCCCCCTCTCGTTCCCACCATCTCTCTCTCCGTCTCTCGCTCCCCCTCTCTCACTACGTCTCTCGCTCCCCCTCTCTCTCTCCGTCTCTCGCTCCCTCTCTCTCTCCGTCTCTTGCTCCCCCTCTCTCTCTCTCCATCTCTCGCTCCCCCTCTATCTCTTCGTCTCTCGCTCCCCCTCTCACTCCGTCTCTCGCCCCCCCTCTCTCTCTCCGTCTCTCGCTCCCCCTCTCTCTCTCCTTCTATTGCTCCCCCTCTCTCTCTCTCCATCTCTCGCTCCCCCTCTCTCTCTCTCCATCTCTTGCTCCCCCTCTATCTCTTCGTCTCTCGCTCCCCCTCTATCTCTGCGTCTCTCGCTCCTCCTTTATCTCTCTCCAACTCTCCCTCCCCCTCTCTCTCTCCGTCTCTCGCTCCTCCCTCTCTCTCTCCGTCTCTCGCTCCCCCTTTCTCTCTCCATCTCTCGCTCCCCCCCTCTCTCTCCGTCTCTCGCTCCCCCCCTCTCTCTCCGTCTCTGGCTCCCACTCTCTCTCTCTCTCCGTCCCTGGCTCCCCCTCTCTCTCTCCGTCTGTCGCTCCCCTTCTCTCTCTCCGTCTCTCGCTCCTCCTCTCTCTCCGTCTGTCGCTCCCCCTATCTCTCTCCGTCTGTCGCTCCCCCTCTCTCTCTCCGTCTGTCGCTCCCCCTCTCTCTCTCCGTCTGTCGCTCCCTCTCTCTCTCTCCGTCTATCGCTCCTCCTCTCTCTCCGTCTCTCGCTCCCCTCTCTCTCTCTGTCTGTCGCTCCCCTTCTCTCTCTCTGTCGCTCCCCTTCTCTCTCTCCGTCTCTCGCTCCCCCTCTCTCTCTCTCCGTCTGTCGCTCCCCTTCTCTCTCTCCGTCTCTCGCTCCTCCTCTCTCTCCATCTCTCGCTCCCCCTCTCTCTCTCCGTCTCTCCCTCCCCCTCTCTCTCTCTCTCCGTCTCTCACTCCCCCTCTCTCTCTCCGTCTCTCGCTCCCCCTCTCTCTCTTCGTCTCTCGCTCCCACTCTCTCTCTCCGTCTCTCCCTCCCCCTCTCTCTCTCCATCTCTCCCTCCCCCTCTCTCTCTCCGTCTCTCCCTCCCCCTCTCTCTCTCTCCGTCTCTGGCTCCCCCTCTCTCTCTCCGTCTCTCCCTCCCCCTCTCTCTCTCTCTCCGTCTCTCACTCCCCCTCTCTCTCTCCGTCTCTCGCTCCCCCTCTCTCTCTTCGTCTCTCGCTCCCCCTCTCTCTCTCCGTCTGTCGCTCCCCTTCTCTCTCTCCGTCTCTCGCTCCTCCTCTCTCTCCATCTCTCGCTCCCCCTCTCTCTCTCCGTCTCTCCCTCCCCCTCCCTCTCTCTCTCCGTCTCTCACTCCCCCTCTCTCTCTTCGTCTCTCGCTCCCCCTCTCTCTCCGTCTCTCGCTCCCCCTCTCTCTCCGTCTCTCGCTCCCACTCTCTCTCCGTCTCTCGCTCCCCCCACTCTCTCTCCGTCTCTCGCTCCCCCTCTCTCTCTTCGTCTCTCGCTCCCCCTCTCTCTCCGTCTCTCGCTCCCCCTCTCTCTCTTCGTCTCTCGCTCCCCCTCTCTCTCTCTCCGTCTCTCGCTCCCCCCACTCTCTCTCCATCTCTCGCTCCCCCTCTCTCTCTTCGTCTCTCGCTCCCCCTCTCTCTCCGTCTCTCGCTCCCCCTCTCTCTCCGTCTCTCGCTCCCACTCTCTCTCCGTCTCTCGCTCCCACTCTCTCTCCGTCTCTCGCTCCCCCTCTCTCTCCGTCTCTCGCTCCCACTCTCTCTCCGTCTCTCGCTCCCACTCTCTCTCCGTCTCTCGCTCCCACTCTCTCCCCGTCTCTCGCTCCCCTCTCTCTCTCTCCGTCTCTCGCTCCCCCCACTCTCTCTCCGTCTCTCGCTCCCCCTCTCTCTCCGTCTCTCGCTCCCCCTCTCTCTCCGTCTCTCGCTCCCACTCTCTCTCCGTCTCTCGCTCCCACTCTCTCTTCGTCTCTCGCTCCCCCTCTCTCTCTCCGTCTCTCGCTCCCCCCACTCTCTCTCCGTCTCTCGCTCCCTCCACTCTCTCTCCGTCTCTCGCTCCCCCCACTCTCTCTCCATCTCTCTCTCCCCATCTCTCTCTCCGTCTCTCGCTCCCCCTCTCTCTCTCCGTCTCTCGCTCCCCCCACTCTCTCTCCGTCTCTCGCTCCCCCCACTCTCTCTCCATCTCTCTCTCCCCATCTCTCTCTCCTTCTCTCCCTCCTCCCTCTCTCTCTCCGTCTCTCGATCCCCCTCTCTCTCTCTCTCTGTCTCCGTCTCTCGCTCCCACCATCTCTCTCTCCCCGTCTCTCTATCCGTCTCTCGTTCCCCCTCTCTCTCCGTCTCTCATTCCCCCTCTCTCTCCGTCTCTCGCTCCCCCTCTCTCTCTCTCCATCTCTCGCTCCCCCTCTATCTCTTCGTCTCTCGCTCCCCCTCTCACTCCGTCTCTCGCTCCCCCTCTCTCTCTCCGTCTCTCGCTCCCCCTCTCTCTCTCTTTCTCTTGCTCCCCCTCTCTCTCTCTCCATCTCTCGCTCCCCCTCTCTCTCTCTCCATCTCTCGCTCCCCCTCTATCTCTGCGTCTCTCGCTCCTCCTTTATCTCTCTCCAACTCTCCCTCCCCCTCTCTCTCTCCGTCTCTCGCTCCTCCCTCTCTCTCTCCGTCTCTCGCTCCCCCTTTCTCTCTCCATCTCTCGCTCCCCCCCTCTCTCTCCGTCTCTCGCTCCCCCCCTCTCTCTCCGTCTCTGGCTCCCACTCTCTCTCTCTCTCCGTCCCTGGCTCCCCCTCTCTCTCTCCGTCTGTCGCTCCCCTTCTCTCTCTCCGTCTCTCGCTCCTCCTCTCTCTCCGTCTGTCGCTCCCCCTCTCTCTCTCCATCTGTCGCTCCCCCTCTCTCTCTCCGTCTGTCGCTCCCCCTCTCTCTCTCCGTCTGTCGCTCCCCCTCTCTCTCTCCGTCTGTCGCTCCCTCTCTCTCTCTCCGTCTATCGCTCCTCCTCTCTCTCCGTCTCTCGCTCCCCTCTCTCTCTCTGTCTGTCGCTCCCCTTCTCTCTCTCTGTCGCTCCCTCCACTCTCTCTCCATCTCTCTCTCCCCATCTCTCTCTCCTTCTCTCCCTCCTCCCTCTCTCTCTCCGTCTCTCGATCCCCCTCTCTCTCTCTCTCTGTCTCCGTCTCTCGCTCCCACCATCTCTCTCTCCCCGTCTCTCTCTCCGTCTCTCGTTCCCCCTCTCTCTCCGTCTCTCATTCCCCCTCTCTCTCCGTCTCTCACTCCATCTCTCTCCGTCTCTCGCTCCCCCTCTCTCTCCGTCTCTCATTCCCTCTCTCTCTCCGTCTCTGGCTCCCCCACTCTATCTCTCTCCGTCTCTCCCTCCCCCTCTTTCTCTTCATCTCTCACTCACTCTCTCTCTCCATATTGCGCTCCCCATCTCTCAGTCCGTCTCTCGCTCCCCCTCTCTCTCTCCGTCTCTCCCTCCCTCTCTCTCCGTCTCTCCCTCCCCCACTCTCTCTCCGTCTCTCCCTCCCCCTCTCTCTCGCTTCCGCTTTCTCTCTCCTTCTCTCGCTCCCCCCTCCCTCTTCGTCTCTCGCTCCCCCTCTCTCTCTCCGTCTCTCGATCCCCCTCTCTCTCTCTCTCTCTGTCTCCGTCTCTTGCTCCCACCATCTCTCTCTCCCCCTCTCTCTCCGTCTCCCTCTTCGTCTCTTGCTCCCCCTCTCTCTCTTCATCTCTCGCTCCCCCTCTCTCTCTCCGTCTCTCCCTCTCCCCTCTTTCTCTTCGTCTCTCGCTCCCCCTCTCTCTCTCCGTCTCTCGATCCCCCTCTCTCTCTCTCTCTGTCTCCGTCTCTCGCTCCCACCATCTCTCTCTCCCCGTCTCTCTCTCCGTCTCTCGTTCCCCCTCTTTCTCCGTCTCTCATTCCCCCTCTCTCTCCGTCTCTCGCTCCCACTCTCTCCGTCTCTCGCTCCATCTCTCTCCATCTCTCGCTCCCCCTCTCTCTCCGACTCTCGCTCCCCCTCTCTCTCCGTCTCTCATTCCCCCTCTCTCTCCGTCTCTCGCTCCCACTCTCTCTCCGTCTCTCGCTCCATCTCTCTCCATCTCTCGCTCCCCCTCTCTCTCCGACTCTCGCTCCCCCTCTCTCTCCATCTCTCGCTTTCCCTCTCTCTCCGACTCTCGCTCCCACTCTCTCTCCGTCTCTCGCTCCCCCTCTCTCTCCGTCTCTCGCTCCCCTTCTCTCTCCGTCTCTCGCTCCCCCTCTCTCTCCGTCTCTCGCTCCCCCTCTCTCTCAGCGTCTCTCGCTCCCCCTCTCTCTCTCTTTCCATCTCTCGCTCCCCCTCTCGTTCCCACCATCTCTCTCTCCGTCTCTCGCTCCCCCTCTCTCACTACGTCTCTCGCTCCCCCTCTCTCTCTCCGTCTCTCGCTCCCTCTCTCTCTCCGTCTCTTGCTCCCCCTCTCTCTCTCTCCATCTCTCGCTCCCCCTCTATCTCTTCGTCTCTCGCTCCCCCTCTCACTCCGTCTCTCGCTCCCCCTCTCTCTCTCCGTCTCTCGCTCCCCCTCTCTCTCTCCTTCTATTGCTCCCCCTCTCTCTCTCTCCATCTCTCGCTCCCCCTCTCTCTCTCTCCATCTCTTGCTCCCCCTCTATCTCTTCGTCTCTCGCTCCCCCTCTATCTCTGCGTCTCTCGCTCCTCCTTTATCTCTCTCCAACTCTCCCTCCCCCTCTCTCTCTCCGTCTCTCGCTCCTCCCTCTCTCTCTCCGTCTCTCGCTCCCCCTTTCTCTCTCCATCTCTCGCTCCCCCCCTCTCTCTCCGTCTCTCGCTCCCCCCCTCTCTCTCCGTCTCTGGCTCCCACTCTCTCTCTCTCTCCGTCCCTGGCTCCCCCTCTCTCTCTCCGTCTGTCGCTCCCCTTCTCTCTCTCCGTCTCTCGCTCCTCCTCTCTCTCCGTCTGTCGCTCCCCCTCTCTCTCTCCGTCTGTCGCTCCCCCTCTCTCTCTCCGTCTGTCGCTCCCCCTCTCTCTCTCCGTCTGTCGCTCCCCCTCTCTCTCTCCGTCTGTCGCTCCCTCTCTCTCTCTCCGTCTATCGCTCCTCCTCTCTCTCCGTCTCTCGCTCCCCTCTCTCTCTCTGTCTGTCGCTCCCCTTCTCTCTCTCTGTCGCTCCCCTTCTCTCTCTCCGTCTCTCGCTCCCCCTCTCTCTCTCTCCGTCTGTCGCTCCCCTTCTCTCTCTCTGTCTCTCGCTCCTCCTCTCTCTCCATCTCTCGCTCCCCCTCTCTCTCTCCGTCTCTCCCTCCCCCTCTCTCTCTCTCTCCGTCTCTCACTCCCCCTCACTCTCTCCGTCTCTCGCTCCCCCTCTCTCTCTTCGTCTCTCGCTCCCCCTCTCTCTCTCCGTCTCTCCCTCCCCCTCTCTCTCTCCATCTCTCGCTCCCCCTCTCTCTCTCCGTCTCTGGCTCCCCCTCTCTCTCTCTCCGTCTCTGGCTCCCCCTCTCTCTCTCCGTCTCTCCCTCCCCCTCTCTCTCTCTCTGTCTGTCGCTCCCCTTCTCTCTCTCTGTCGCTCCCTCCACTCTCTCTCCATCTCTCTCTCCCCATCTCTCTCTCCTTCTCTCCCTCCTCCCTCTCTCTCTCCGTCTCTCGATCCCCCTCTCTCTCTCTCTCTGTCTCCGTCTCTCGCTCCCACCATCTCTCTCTCCCCGTCTCTCTCTCCGTCTCTCGTTCCCCCTCTCTCTCCGTCTCTCATTCCCCCTCTCTCTCCGTCTCTCACTCCATCTCTCTCCGTCTCTCGCTCCCCCTCTCTCTCCGTCTCTCATTCCCTCTCTCTCTCCGTCTCTGGCTCCCCCACTCTATCTCTCTCCGTCTCTCCCTCCCCCTCTTTCTCTTCATCTCTCACTCACTCTCTCTCTCCATATTGCGCTCCCCATCTCTCAGTCCGTCTCTCGCTCCCCCTCTCTCTCTCCGTCTCTCCCTCCCTCTCTCTCCGTCTCTCCCTCCCCCACTCTCTCTCCGTCTCTCCCTCCCCCTCTCTCTCGCTTCCGCTTTCTCTCTCCTTCTCTCGCTCCCCCCTCCCTCTTCGTCTCTCGCTCCCCCTCTCTCTCTCCGTCTCTCGATCCCCCTCTCTCTCTCTCTCTGTCTCCGTCTCTTGCTCCCACCATCTCTCTCTCCCCCTCTCTCTCCGTCTCCCTCTTCGTCTCTTGCTCCCCCTCTCTCTCTTCATCTCTCGCTCCCCCTCTCTCTCTCCGTCTCTCCCTCTCCCCTCTTTCTCTTCGTCTCTCGCTCCCCCTCTCTCTCTCCGTCTCTCGATCCCCCTCTCTCTCTCTCTCTGTCTCCGTCTCTCGCTCCCACCATCTCTCTCTCCCCGTCTCTCTCTCCGTCTCTCGTTCCCCCTCTTTCTCCGTCTCTCATTCCCCCTCTCTCTCCGTCTCTCGCTCCCACTCTCTCCGTCTCTCGCTCCATCTCTCTCCATCTCTCGCTCCCCCTCTCTCTCCGACTCTCGCTCCCCCTCTCTCTCCGTCTCTCATTCCCCCTCTCTCTCCGTCTCTCGCTCCCACTCTCTCTCCGTCTCTCGCTCCATCTCTCTCCATCTCTCGCTCCCCCTCTCTCTCCGACTCTCGCTCCCCCTCTCTCTCCATCTCTCGCTTTCCCTCTCTCTCCGACTCTCGCTCCCACTCTCTCTCCGTCTCTCGCTCCCCCTCTCTCTCCGTCTCTCGCTCCCCTTCTCTCTCCGTCTCTCGCTCCCCCTCTCTCTCCGTCTCTCGCTCCCCCTCTCTCTCAGCGTCTCTCGCTCCCCCTCTCTCTCTCTTTCCATCTCTCGCTCCCCCTCTCGTTCCCACCATCTCTCTCTCCGTCTCTCGCTCCCCCTCTCTCACTACGTCTCTCGCTCCCCCTCTCTCTCTCCGTCTCTCGCTCCCTCTCTCTCTCCGTCTCTTGCTCCCCCTCTCTCTCTCTCCATCTCTCGCTCCCCCTCTATCTCTTCGTCTCTCGCTCCCCCTCTCACTCCGTCTCTCGCTCCCCCTCTCTCTCTCCGTCTCTCGCTCCCCCTCTCTCTCTCCTTCTATTGCTCCCCCTCTCTCTCTCTCCATCTCTCGCTCCCCCTCTCTCTCTCTCCATCTCTTGCTCCCCCTCTATCTCTTCGTCTCTCGCTCCCCCTCTATCTCTGCGTCTCTCGCTCCTCCTTTATCTCTCTCCAACTCTCCCTCCCCCTCTCTCTCTCCGTCTCTCGCTCCTCCCTCTCTCTCTCCGTCTCTCGCTCCCCCTTTCTCTCTCCATCTCTCGCTCCCCCCCTCTCTCTCCGTCTCTCGCTCCCCCCCTCTCTCTCCGTCTCTGGCTCCCACTCTCTCTCTCTCTCCGTCCCTGGCTCCCCCTCTCTCTCTCCGTCTGTCGCTCCCCTTCTCTCTCTCCGTCTCTCGCTCCTCCTCTCTCTCCGTCTGTCGCTCCCCCTCTCTCTCTCCGTCTGTCGCTCCCCCTCTCTCTCTCCGTCTGTCGCTCCCCCTCTCTCTCTCCGTCTGTCGCTCCCCCTCTCTCTCTCCGTCTGTCGCTCCCTCTCTCTCTCTCCGTCTATCGCTCCTCCTCTCTCTCCGTCTCTCGCTCCCCTCTCTCTCTCTGTCTGTCGCTCCCCTTCTCTCTCTCTGTCGCTCCCCTTCTCTCTCTCCGTCTCTCGCTCCCCCTCTCTCTCTCTCCGTCTGTCGCTCCCCTTCTCTCTCTCTGTCTCTCGCTCCTCCTCTCTCTCCATCTCTCGCTCCCCCTCTCTCTCTCCGTCTCTCCCTCCCCCTCTCTCTCTCTCTCCGTCTCTCACTCCCCCTCACTCTCTCCGTCTCTCGCTCCCCCTCTCTCTCTTCGTCTCTCGCTCCCCCTCTCTCTCTCCGTCTCTCCCTCCCCCTCTCTCTCTCCATCTCTCGCTCCCCCTCTCTCTCTCCGTCTCTCCCTCCCCCTCTCTCTCTCTCCGTCTCTGGCTCCCCCTCTCTCTCTCCGTCTCTCCCTCCCCCTCTCTCTCTCTCTCCGTCTCTCACTCCCCCTCTCTCTCTCCGTCTCTCGCTCCCCCTCTCTCTCTCCGTCTCTCGCTCCCCCTCTCTCTCTTCGTCTCTCGCTCCCACTCTCTCCCTCCGTCTCTCCCTCCCCCTCTCTCTCGCTTCCCCTTTCTCTCTCCTTCTCTCGCTCCCCCTTTCTCTCTCCTTCTCTCGCTCCCCCTCTCTCTCTCTCTCTGTCTCCGTCTCTTGCTCCCACCATCTCTCTCTCCCCCTCTCTCTCCGTCTCCCTCTTCGTCTCTTGCTCCCCCTCTCTCTCTTCATCTCTCGCTCCCCCTCTCTCTCTCCGTCTCTCCCTCTCCCCTCTTTCTCTTCGTCTCTCGCTCCCCCTCTCTCTCTCCGTCTCTCGATCCCCCTCTCTCTCTCTCTCTGTCTCCGTCTCTCGCTCCCACCATCTCTCTCTCCCCGTCTCTCTCTCCGTCTCTCGTTCCCCCTCTTTCTCCGTCTCTCATTCCCCCTCTCTCTCCGTCTCTCGCTCCCACTCTCTCCGTCTCTCGCTCCATCTCTCTCCATCTCTCGCTCCCCCTCTCTCTCCGACTCTCGCTCCCCCTCTCTCTCCGTCTCTCATTCCCCCTCTCTCTCCGTCTCTCGCTCCCACTCTCTCTCCGTCTCTCGCTCCATCTCTCTCCATCTCTCGCTCCCCCTCTCTCTCCGACTCTCGCTCCCCCTCTCTCTCCATCTCTCGCTTTCCCTCTCTCTCCGACTCTCGCTCCCACTCTCTCTCCGTCTCTCGCTCCCCCTCTCTCTCCGTCTCTCGCTCCCCTTCTCTCTCCGTCTCTCGCTCCCCCTCTCTCTCCGTCTCTCGCTCCCCCTCTCTCTCAGCGTCTCTCGCTCCCCCTCTCTCTCTCTTTCCATCTCTCGCTCCCCCTCTCGTTCCCACCATCTCTCTCTCCGTCTCTCGCTCCCCCTCTCTCACTACGTCTCTCGCTCCCCCTCTCTCTCTCCGTCTCTCGCTCCCTCTCTCTCTCCGTCTCTTGCTCCCCCTCTCTCTCTCTCCATCTCTCGCTCCCCCTCTATCTCTTCGTCTCTCGCTCCCCCTCTCACTCCGTCTCTCGCTCCCCCTCTCTCTCTCCGTCTCTCGCTCCCCCTCTCTCTCTCCTTCTATTGCTCCCCCTCTCTCTCTCTCCATCTCTCGCTCCCCCTCTCTCTCTCTCCATCTCTTGCTCCCCCTCTATCTCTTCGTCTCTCGCTCCCCCTCTATCTCTGCGTCTCTCGCTCCTCCTTTATCTCTCTCCAACTCTCCCTCCCCCTCTCTCTCTCCGTCTCTCGCTCCTCCCTCTCTCTCTCCGTCTCTCGCTCCCCCTTTCTCTCTCCATCTCTCGCTCCCCCCCTCTCTCTCCGTCTCTCGCTCCCCCCCTCTCTCTCCGTCTCTGGCTCCCACTCTCTCTCTCTCTCCGTCCCTGGCTCCCCCTCTCTCTCTCCGTCTGTCGCTCCCCTTCTCTCTCTCCGTCTCTCGCTCCTCCTCTCTCTCCGTCTGTCGCTCCCCCTCTCTCTCTCCGTCTGTCGCTCCCCCTCTCTCTCTCCGTCTGTCGCTCCCCCTCTCTCTCTCCTTCTGTCGCTCCCCCTCTCTCTCTCCGTCTGTCGCTCCCTCTCTCTCTCTCCGTCTATCGCTCCTCCTCTCTCTCCGTCTCTCGCTCCCCTCTCTCTCTCTGTCTGTCGCTCCCCTTCTCTCTCTCTGTCGCTCCCCTTCTCTCTCTCCGTCTCTCGCTCCCCCTCTCTCTCTCTCCGTCTGTCGCTCCCCTTCTCTCTCTCTGTCTCTCGCTCCTCCTCTCTCTCCATCTCTCGCTCCCCCTCTCTCTCTCCGTCTCTCCCTCCCCCTCTCTCTCTCTCTCCGTCTCTCACTCCCCCTCACTCTCTCCGTCTCTCGCTCCCCCTCTCTCTCTTCGTCTCTCGCTCCCCCTCTCTCTCTCCGTCTCTCCCTCCCCCTCTCTCTCTCCATCTCTCGCTCCCCCTCTCTCTCTCCGTCTCTCCCTCCCCCTCTCTCTCTCTCCGTCTCTGGCTCCCCCTCTCTCTCTCCGTCTCTCCCTCCCCCTCTCTCTCTCTCTCCGTCTCTCACTCCCCCTCTCTCTCTCCGTCTCTCGCTCCCCCTCTCTCTCTCCGTCTCTCGCTCCCCCTCTCTCTCTTCGTCTCTCGCTCCCACTCTCTCCCTCCGTCTCTCCCTCCCCCTCTCTCTCGCTTCCCCTTTCTCTCTCCTTCTCTCGCTCCCCCTTTCTCTCTCCTTCTCTCGCTCCCCCTCTCTCTCTCCGTCTCTCGATCCCCCTCTCTCTCTCTCTCTGTCTCCGTCTCTCGCTCCCACCATCTCTCTCTCCCCCTCTCTCTCCGTCTCTCTCACCATCTCTCACTCCCCCTCTCTCTCTCCTTCTCTCGCTCCCACTCTCTCTCCGTCTCTCGCTCCCCCTCTCTCTCCGTCTCTCGCTCCCCCTCCCTCTCCGTCTCTCGCTCCCCCTCTCTCTCTCCGTCTCTCGCTCCCTCTCTCTCTCCATCTCTCGCTCCCCCTCTATCTCTTCGTCTCTCGCTCCCCCTCTCTCTCTTCATCTCTCGCTCCCCCTCTCTCTCTCCGTCGCTCGCTCCCCCTCTCTCTCTCCGTCTCTCGCTCCCCCTCTCTCTCTCCATCTCTCGCTCCCCCTCTCTCTCTCCGTCGCTCGCTCCCCCTCTCTCTCTCCGTCTCTCGCTCCCCCTCTCTCTCTTCATCTCTCGCTCCCCCTCTCTCTCTCCGTCGCTCGCTCCCACTCTCTCTCTCCGTCTCTCACTCTCCCCATCTCTCTCTCCGTGTCTCGCTCCCCCTCTCTCTCTCCATCTCTCGCTCCCCCTCTTTCTCTCTCTCCATCTCTCGCTCCCCCTCTTTCTCTCTCTCCATCTCTCGCTCCCCCTCTTTCTCTCTCTCCGTCTCTCGCTCCCCCTCTTTCTCTCTCTCCGTCTCTCGCTCCCCCTCTTTCTCTCTCTCCGTCTCTCGCTCCCCCTCTTTCTCACTCTCCAGCTCTCGCTCCCCCTCTTTCTCTCTCTCCATCTCTCGCTCCCCCTCTTTCTCTCTCTCCATCTCTCGCTCCCCCTCTTTCTCCCTCTTCGTCTCTCGCTCCCCCTCTCTCTCTTCATCTCTCGCTCTCCCTCTCTCTCTCCGTCTCTCCCTCCCCCCTCTTTCTCTTCGTCTCTCGCTCCCCCTCTCTCTCCGTCTCTCGCTCCCCCTCTCCCTCTTCGTCTCTCGTTCTCCCTCTCTCTCTCCGTCTCTCGCTCCCCCTCTTTCTCTCTCTCTGTCTCTCGCTCCCCCTCTCTCTCTCCGTCTCTCGTTCCCCCTCTTTCTCTCTCTCCGTCTCTCGCTCCCCCTCTCTCTCTTTGTCTCTCGCTCCCCCTCTCTCTCACCGTCTCTCGCTCCCCCTCTTTCTCTCTCTCCGTCTCTCGCTCCCCCTCTCTCTCTTTGTCTCTCGCTCTCCCTCTCTCTCCCCCCCACCATCTCTCTCTCACAGTGTCTCTCTCCGTCTCTCGTTCCCCCTCTCTCTCCGTCTCACGTTCCCCCTCTCTCTCTCCGTCTGTCGCTCCCCCTCTCTCTCTCCGTCTCTCGCTCCCCCTCTCTCTCACCGTCTCTCCCTCCCCCCTCTCTCTCTCCGTCTCTCGTTCCCCCTCTCTCTCCGTCTCATGTTCCCCCTCTCTCTTTGTCTCTCGCTCCCCCTCTCTCTCACCGTCTCTCCCTCCCCCCTCTCTCTCACCGTCTCTCCCTCCCCCTCTCTCTCTCCGTCTCTCGCTCCCCCTCTCTCTCTCCGTCTCTCGCTCCCCCTCTCTCTCTCCGTCTCTCGCTCCCCCTCTCTCTCACCGTCTCTCCCTCCCCCCTCTCTCTCTCCGTCTCTCGTTCCCCCTCTCTCTCCGTCTCACGTTCCCCCTCTCTCTTTGTCTCTCGCTCCCCCTCTCTCTCACCGTCTCTCCCTCCCCCCTCTCTCTCACCGTCTCTCCCTCCCCCTCTCTCTCTCCGTCTCTCGCTCCCCCTCTCTCTCTGTCTCTCCCTCCCCCCTCTCTCTCTCAGTCTCTCGCTCCCCTCTCTCTCTCTCTGTCTCTCTCTCTCCCCCTCTCGCTCCCTCTATCTCTCCGTCTCTCACTCCCCCTCTCGCTCCCCCTCTCTCTCTCCATCTCTCGCTCCCCCTCTATCTCTCTGTCTCTCACTCCCCCTCTCTCTCTCCGTCTCTCGCTCCCCATCTCTCTCTCCATCTCTCGCTCCCCCTCTCTCTCTCCATCTCTCGCTCCCCCTCTCTCTCTCTGTCTCTCACTCCCCCTCTCTCTCTCCGTCTCTCTCTCACTCTCTCTCCGTCTCCGCTCCCCCTCTCTCTCTCCGTCTCCGCTCCCCCTCTCTCTCCATCTCTCGCTCCCACTCTCTCTCCGTCTCTCGCTCCCCCTCTCTCTCCGTCTCTCGCTCCCGCTCTCTCTCCGTCTCTCGCTCCCCCTCTCTCTCCGTCTCTCGCTCCCCCTCTCTCTCCGTCTCTCGCTCCCCCTCTCTCTCCGTCTCTCGCTCCCACTCTCTCTCTCTCCGTCTCTCGCTCCCCCTCTCTCTCTCCGTCTCTCTCTCACTCTCTCTCCGTCTCCGCTCCCCCTCTCTCTCCTCGTCTCGCTCCCCCTCTCTCTCTCCGTCTCTCGCTCCCCCTCTCTCTCCGTCTCTCGCTCCCCCTCTCTCTCCTCGTCTCGCTCCCCCTCTCTCTCTCCGTCTCTCTCTCACTCTCTCTCCGTCTCCGCTCCCCCTCTCTCTCCTCGTCTCGCTCCCCCTCTCTCTCTCCGTCTCTCGCTCCCCCTCTCTCTCCGTCTCTCGCTCCCCCTCTCTCTCTCCGTCTCTCTCTCACTCTCTCTCCGTCTCTCGCTCCCACTCTCTCTCCTCGTCTCGCTCCCCCTCTCTCTCTCCGTCTCTCGCTCCCATTCTCTCTCCCCGTCTCGCTCCCCCTCTCTCTCTCCGTCTCTCTCTCACTCTCTCTCCGTCTCCGCTCCCCCTCTCTCTCTCCGTCTCTCCCTCCCCCGCTCTCTCTTCGCCTCTCGCTGGCTCTCTCTCTCTCTCTCTCTCTCCGTCTCTCGCTCCCCCGCTCTCTCTCCGTCTCTCGCTCCCCCCTCTCTCTCCGTCTCTGGCTCCCACTCTCTCTCTCTCTCCGTCCCTGGCTCCCCCTCTCTCTCTCCGTCTGTCGCTCCCCTTCTCTCTCTCCGTCTCTCGTTCCTCCTCTCTCTCCGTCTGTCGCTCCCCCTCTCTCTCTCCATCTGTCGCTCCCCCTCTCTCTCTCCGTCTGTCGCTCCCCCTCTCTCTCTCCGTCTGTCGCTCCCCCTCTCTCTCTCCGTCTGTCGCTCCCTCTCTCTCTCTCCGTCTATCGCTCCTCCTCTCTCTCCGTCTCTCGCTCCCCTCTCTCTCTCTGTCTGTCGCTCCCCTTCTCTCTCTCTGTCGCTCCCCTTCTCTCTCTCCGTCTCTCGCTCCCCCTCTCTCTCTCTCCGTCTGTCGCTCCCCTTCTCTCTCTCCGTCTCTCGCTCCTCCTCTCTCTCCATCTCTCGCTCCCCGCTCACTCTCCGTCTCTCGCTCCCCCCTCTCTCTCTCCGTCTCTCATTCCCCCTCTCTCTCTCCGTCTCTCGCTCCCCCTCTCTCTTTTCGTCTCTCGCTCCCCCTCTCTCTCTCTCTCCGTCTCTCATCCCCCTCTCTCTCTCCGTCTCTCGCTCCCCCTCTCTCTTTTCGTCTCTCGCTCCCCCTCTCTCTCTCTCTCCGTCTCTCGCTCCCCCTCTCTCTCTTCGTCTCTCGCTCCCCCTCTCTCTCTCCATCTCTCGCTCCCCTTCTCTCTTTTCGTCTCTCGCTCCCCCTCTCTCTCTCCATCTCTCGCTCCCCCTCTCTCTCTCCGTCTCTCCCTCCCCCTCTCTCTCTCTCCGTCTCTGGCTCCCCCCTCTCTATCTCTCTCCGTCTCTCCCTCCCCCTCTCTCTCTCTCTCCGTCTCTCACTCCCCCTCTCTCTCTCCGTCTCTCGCTCCCCCTCTCTCTCTTCGTCTCTCGCTCCCCCTCTCTCTCTCCGTCTCTCCCTCCCCCTCTCTCTCTCCATCTCTCGCTCCCCCTCTCTCTCTCCGTCTCTCCCTCCCCCTCTCTCTCTCTCCGTCTCTGGCTCCCCCTCTCTATCTCTCTCCGTCTCTCCCTCCCCTCTCTCTCTCTTCTCCGTCTCTCACTCCCCCTCTCTCTCTCCGTCTCTCGCTCCCGCTCTCTCTCTCCGTCTCTCGCTCCCCCTCTCTCTCTTCGTCTCTCGCTCCCACTCTCTCCCTCCGTCTCTCCCTCCCCCCTCTCTCTCGCTTCCCCTTTCTCTCTCCTTCTCTCGCTCCCCCTTTCTCTCTCCTTCTCTCGCTCCCCCTCTCTCTCTCCGTCTCTCGATCCCCCTCTCTCTCTCTCTCTGTCTCCGTCTCTCGCTCCCACCATCTCTCTCTCCCCCTCTCTCTCCGTCTCTCTCTCCATCTCTCACTCCCCCTCTCTCTCTCCTTCTCTCGCTCCCCCCTCCCTCTCCGTCTCACGTTCCCCCTCTCTCTCTCCGTCTCTCGCTCCCCCTCTCTCTCTCCGTCTCTCGCTCCCCCTCTCTCTCTCCGTCTCTCGCTCCCCCTCTCTCTCACCGTCTCTCCCTCCCCCTCTCTCTCTCCGTCTCTCGTTCCCCCTCTCTCTCCGTCTCACGTTCCCCCTCTCTCTTTGTCTCTCGCTCCCCCTCTCTCTCACCGTCTCTCCCTCCCCCCTCTCTCTCACCGTCTCTCCCTCCCCCTCTCTCTCTCCGTCTCTCGCTCCCCCTCTCTCTCTGTCTCTCCCTCCCCCCTCTCTCTCTCAGTCTCTCGCTCCCCCTCTCTCTCTCTCTGTCTCTCTCTCTCCCCCTCTCGCTCCCTCTATCTCTCCGTCTCTCACTCCCCCTCTCTCTCTCCGTCTCTCGCTCCCCCTCTCTCTCTTCGTCTCTCGCTCCCACTCTCTCTCTCCATCTCTCGCTCCCCCTCTATCTCTCTGTCTCTCACTCCCCCTCTCTCTCTCCGTCTCTCGCTCCCCATCTCTCTCTCCATCTCTCACTCCCCCTCTCTCTCTCCATCTCTCGCTCCCACCATCTCTCTCTCCCCGTCTCGCTCCCCCTCTCTCTCTCCGTCTCTCTCTCACTCTCTCTCCGTCTCCGCTCCCCCTCTCTCTCCATCTCTCGCTCCCACTCTCTCTCCGTCTCTCGCCTCCCCCCTCTCTCTCCGTCTCTCGCTCCCGCTCTCTCTCCGTCTCTCGCTCCCCCTCTCTCTCCGTCTCTCGCTCCCCCTCTCTCTCCGTCTCTCGCTCCCACTCTCTCTCTCTCCGTCTCTCGCTCCCCCTCTCTCTCTCCGTCTCTCTCTCACTCTCTCTCCGTCTCCGCTCCCCCTCTCTCTCCTCGTCTCGCTCCCCCTCTCTCTCTCCGTCTCTCGCTCCCCCTCTCTCTCCGTCTCTCGCTCCCACTCTCTCTCTCTCCGTCTCTCGCTCCCACTCTCTCTCTCTCCGTCTCTCGCTCCCACTCTCTCTCTCCGTCTCTCGCTCCCCCTCTCTCTCTCCGTCTCTCTCTCACTCTCTCTCCGTCTCCGCTCCCCCTCTCTCTCCTCGTCTCGCTCCCCCTCTCTCTCTCCGTCTCTCGCTGCCCCTCTCTCTCCGTCTCTCGCTCCCACTCTCTCTCCCCGTCACGCTCCCCCTCTCTCTCTCCGTCTCTCTCTCACTCTCTCCTCCGTCTCCGCTCCCCCTCTCTCGCTTTGTCTCGCTCCCCCTCTCTCTCCGTCTCTCGCTCCCCCTCTCTCGCTTCGTCTCTCGCGACCACCTCTCTCTCTCCGTCTCTCGCTCCCCCTCTCCATCTTCGTCTCTCGCTCCCCCTCTCTCTCTTCGTCTCTCGCTCCCCCTCTCTCTCTCCGTCTCTCCCTCCCCCGCTCTCTCTCCGTCTCTCGCTCCCCCTCTCTCTCTCCGTCTCTGGCTCCCACTCTCTCTCTCTCTCCGTCCCTGGCTCCCCCTCTCTCTCTCCGTCTGTCGCTCCCCTTCTCTCTCTCCGTCTCTCGCTCCTCCCTCTCTCTCCGTCTGTCGCTCCCCCTCTCTCTCTCCGTCTGTCGCTCCCCCTCTCTCTCCGTCTGTCGCTCCCCCTCTCTCTCTCCGTCTGTCGCTCCCCCTCTCTCTCTCCGTCTGTCGCTCCCTCTCTCTCTCTCCGTCTATCGCTCCTCCTCTCTCTCCGTCTCTCGCTCCCCTCTCTCTCTCTGTCTGTCGCTCCCCTTCTCTCTCTCTGTCGCTCCCCTTCTCTCTCTCCGTCTCTCGCTCCCCCTCTCTCTCTCTCCGTCTGTCGCTCCCCTTCTCTCTCTCCGTCTCTCGCTCCTCCTCTCTCTCCATCTCTCGCTCCCCCTCTCTCTCTTCGTCTCTCGCTCCCCCTCTCTCTCTCTCCATCTCTCGCTCCCCCGCTCTCTCTCCGTCTCTCGCTCCCCCCTCTCTCTCTCCCGTCTCTCATTCCCCCTCTCTCTCTCCGTCTCTCGCTCCCCCTCTCTCTATTCGTCTCTCGCTCCCCCTCTCTCTCTCCGTCTCTCGCTCCCCCTCTTTCTCTCTCTCCGTCTCTCGCTCCCCCTCTCTCTCTTTGTCTCTCGCTCCCCCCTCTCTCTCACCGTCTCTCGCTCCCCCTCTTTCTCTCTCTCCGTCTCTCGCTCCCCCTCTCTCTCTTTGTCTCTCGCTCCCCCTCTCTCTCCCCCCCACCATCTCTCTCTCACAGTGTCTCTCTCCGTCTCTCGTTCCCCTCTCTCTCCGTCTCACGTTCCCCCTCTCTCTCTCCGTCTCTCGCTCCCCCTCTCTCTCTCCGTCTCTCGCTCCCCCTCTCTCTCTCCGTCTCTCGCTCCCCCTCTCTCTCACCGTCTCTCCCTCCCCCCTCTCTCTCTCAGTCTCTCGCTCCCCCTCTCTCTCTCTCTGTCTCTCTCTCTCCCCCTCTCGCTCCCTCTATCTCTCCGTCTCTCACTCCCCCTCTCTCTCTCCATCTCTCGCTCCCCCTCTCTCTCTTCGTCTCTCGCTCCCACTCTCTCTCTCCATCTCTCGCTCCCCCTCTATCTCTCTGTCTCTCACTCCCCCTCTCTCTCTCCGTCTCTCGCTCCCCATCTCTCTCTCCATCTCTCGCTCCCCCTCTCTCTCTCCATCTCTCGCTCCCCCTCTCTCTCTCCATCTCTCGCTCCCCCTCTCTCTCTCCATCTCTCGCTCCCACCATCTCTCTCTCCCCGTCTCGCTCCCCCTCTCTCTCTCCGTCTCTCTCTCACTCTCTCTCCGTCTCCGCTCCCCCTCTCTCTCCATCTCTCGCTCCCACTCTCTCTCCGTCTCTCGCTCCCCCTCTCTCTCCGTCTCTCGCTCCCGCTCTCTCTCCGTCTCTCGCTCCCCCTCTCTCTCCGTCTCTCGCTCCCCCTCTCTCTCCGTCTCTCGCTCCCCCTCTCTCTCTCCGTCTCTCTCTCACTCTCTCTCCGTCTCCGCTCCCCCTCTCTCTCCTCGTCTCGCTCCCCCTCTCTCTCTCCGTCTCTCGCTCCCCCTCTCTCTCCGTCTCTCGCTCCCCCTCTCTCTCCGTCTCTCGCTCCCACTCTCTCTCTCTCCGTCTCTCGCTCCCACTCTCTCTCCTCGTCTCGCTCCCCCTCTCTCTCTCCGTCTCTCGCTCCCACTCTCTCTCCCCGTCTCGCTCCCCGTCTCTCTCTCCGTCTCTCTCTCACTCTCTCTCCGTCTCCGCTCCCCCTCTCTCGCTTTGTCTCTCGCTCCCCCTCTCTCTCCGTCTCTCGCTCCCCCTCTCTCTCTCCGTCTCTCTCTCACTCTCTCTCCGTCTCTCGCTCCCCCTCTCTCTCTCCGTCTCTCGCTACCCCTCTCCATCTTCGTCTCTCGCTCCCCCTCTCTCTCTTCGTCTCTCGCTCCCCCTCTCTCTCTCCGTCTCTCCCTCCCCCGCTCTCTCTTCGCCTCTCGCTGGCTCTCTCTCTCTCTCTCTCTCTCCGTCTCTCGCTCCCCCGCTCTCTCTCCGTCTCTCTCTTGCTCTCTCTCTCTCTCTCCGTCTCTCTCTCTCTCCGTCTCTCCCTCCCCCGCTCTCTCTCCGTCTCTCTCTTGCTCTCTCTCTCTCTCTCTGTCTCCGTCTCTCGCTCCCACCATCTCTCTCTCCCCCCCACCATCTCTCTCTCCCCCCACCATCTCTCTCTCCCCGTCTCTCTCTCGCTCTCCCTCTCTCTCACCGTCTCTCCCTCTCCCCTCTCTCTCTCCGTCTCTCCCTCCCCCCTCTCTCTCTTCGTCTCTCGCTCCCCCTCTCTCTCTCCGTCTCTCCCTCCCCCGCTCTCTCTCCGTCTCTCTCTTGCTCTCTCTCTCTCTCTCTCTCTTCGTCTCTCGCTCCCCCTCTCTCTCTCCGTCTCTCCCTCCCCCCTCTCTCTCTCCGTCTCTCGCTCCACATCTCTCTCTCCGTCTCTCGCTCCCCCTCTCTCTCTCCGTCTCTCGCTCCCCCTCTCTCTCTCCGTCTCTCCCTCCCCCTCTCTCTCCGTCTCTCACTCCCCCTCTCTCTCTCTCCGTCTCTCGCTCTCCCTCTCTCTCTTCATCTCTCGCTCCCCCTCTCTCTCTCCGTCTCTCGCTCCCCCTCTCTCTCTCCATCTCTCGCTCCCCCTCTATCTCTTCGTATCTCGCTCCCCATCTCTCTCTCCATCTCTCGCTCCCCCTCTCTCTCTCTCCGTCTCTCGCTCTCCCTCTCTCTCTTCATCTCTCACTCCCCCTCTCTCTCTCCGTCTCTCGCTCCCCATCTCTCTCTCCGTCTCTCGCTCCCCCTCTCTCTCTCCATCTCTCGCTCCCCCTCTCTCTCTCCATCTATCGCTCCCCCTCTCTCTCTCTCCGTCTCTCGCTCTCCCTCTCTCTCTTCATCTCTCACTCCCCCTCTCTCTCTCCGTCTCTCGCTCCCCATCTCTCTCTCCGTCTCTCGCTCCCCATCTCTCTCTCCGTCTCTCTCTCCCCCTCGATCTCTTCGATCTCGCTCTCCCTCTCTCTCTCCGTCTCTCGCTCCCCCTCTCTCTCTTCATCTCTCGCTCCCCCTCTCTCTCTCCGTCGCTCGCTCCCCCTCTCTCTCTCCGTCGCTCGCTCCCCCTCTCTCTCTCCGTCTCTCACTCTCCCTCTCTCTCTCTGTGTCTCGCTCCCCCTCTCTCTCTCCATCTCTCGCTCCCCCTCTTTCTCTCTCTCCATCTCTCGCTCCCCCTCTTTCTCTCTCTCCGTCTCTCGCTCCCCCTCTTTCTCTCTCTCCGTCTCTCGCTCCCCCTCTTTCTCTCACTCCGTCTCTCGCTCCCCCTCTATCTCTCTCTCCGTCTCTCGCTCCCCCTCTTTCTCTCTCTCCGTCTCTCGCTCCCCCTCTTTCTCTCTCTCCATCTCTCGCTCCCCCTCTTTCTCTCTCTCCATCTCTCGCTCCCCCTCTTTATCTCTCTCCATCTCTCGCAGCACCTCTTTCTCTCTCTCCGTCTCTCGCTCCCCCTCTTTCTCTCTCTCCGTCTCTCGCTCCCCTTCTCTCTCTCTCTGCCTATCTCTCCGTCACTCGCTCCCCCTCTCTCACTCCCCCTCTCTCTCTTCGTCTCTCGCTCCCCCTCTCTCTCTTCGTCTCTCGCTCCCTCTCTCTCTCTTCGTCTCTCGCTCCCCTCTCTCTCTCTGTCTGTCGCTCCCCTTCTCTCTCTCTGTCGCTCCCCTTCTCTCTCTCCGTCTCTCGCTCCCCCTCTCTCTCTCCGTCTCTCGCTCCTCCTCTCTCTCCATCTCTCGCTCCCCCGCTCACTCTCCGTCTCTCGCTCCCCCCTCTCTCTCTCCGTCTCTCATTCCCCCTCTCTCTCTCCGTCTCTCGCTCCCCCTCTCTCTTTTCGTCTCTCGCTCCCCCTCTCTCTCTCTCTCCGTCTCTCATTCCCCCTCTCTCTCTCCGTCTCTCGCTCCCCCTCTCTCTTTTCGTCTCTCGCTCCCCCTCTCTCTCTCTCTCCGTCTCTCGCTCCCCCTCTCTCTCTTCGTCTCTCGCTCCCCCTCTCTCTCTCCATCTCTCGCTCCCCTTCTCTCTTTTCGTCTCTCGCTCCCCCTCTCTCTCTCCATCTCTCGCTCCCCCTCTCTCTCTCCGTCTCTCCCTCCCCCTCTCTCTCTCTCCGTCTCTGGCTCCCCCCTCTCTATCTCTCTCCGTCTCTCCCTCCCCCTCTCTCTCTCTGTCTCTCACTCCCCCTCTCTCTCTCCGTCTCTCGCTCCCCCTCTCTCTCTTCGTCTCTCGCTCCCCCTCTCTCTCTCCGTCTCTCCCTCCCCCTCTCTCTCTCCATCTCTCGCTCCCCCTCTCTCTCTCCGTCTCTCCCTCCCCCTCTCTCTCTCTCCGTCTCTGGCTCCCCCTCTCTATCTCTCTCCGTCTCTCCCTCCCCCTCTCTCTCTCTCTCCGTCTCTCACTCCCCCTCTCTCTCTCCGTCTCTCGCTCCCGCTCTCTCTCTCCGTCTCTCGCTCCCCCTCTCTCTCTTCGTCTCTCGCTCCCACTCTCTCCCTCCGTCTCTCCCTCCCCCTCTCTCTCGCTTCCCCTTTCTCTCTCCTTCTCTCGCTCCCCCTTTCTCTCTCCTTCTCTCGCTCCCCCTCTCTCTCTCCGTCTCTCGATCCCCCTCTCTCTCTCTCTCTGTCTCCGTCTCTCGCTCCCACCATCTCTCTCTCCCCCTCTCTCTCCGTCTCTCTCTCCATCTCTCACTCCCCCTCTCTCTCTCCTTCTCTCGCTCCCCCCTCCCTCTCCGTCTCACGTTCCCCCTCTCTCTCTCCGTCTCTCGCTCCCCCTCTCTCTCTCCGTCTCTCGCTCCCCCTCTCTCTCTCCGTCTCTCGCTCCCCCTCTCTCTCACCGTCTCTCCCTCCCCCCTCTCTCTCTCCGTCTCTCGTTCCCCCTCTCTCTCCGTCTCACGTTCCCCCTCTCTCTTTGTCTCTCGCTCCCCCTCTCTCTCACCGTCTCTCCCTCCCCCCTCTCTCTCACCGTCTCTCCCTCCCCCTCTCTCTCTCCGTCTCTCGCCCTCTCTCTCTGTCTCTCCCTCCCCCCTCTCTCTCTCAGTCTCTCGCTCCCCCTCTCTCTCTCTCTGTCTCTCTCTCTCCCCCTCTCGCTCCCTCTATCTCTCCGTCTCTCACTCCCCCTCTCTCTCTCCGTCTCTCGCTCCCCCTCTCTCTCTTCGTCTCTCGCTCCCACTCTCTCTCTCCATCTCTCGCTCCCCCTCTATCTCTCTGTCTCTCACTCCCCCTCTCTCTCTCCGTCTCTCGCTCCCCATCTCTCTCTCCATCTCTCGCTCCCCCTCTCTCTCTCCATCTCTCGCTCCCCCTCTATCTCTCTGTCTCTCACTCCCCCTCTCTCTCTCCATCTCTCGCTCCCACCATCTCTCTCTCCCCGTCTCGCTCCCCCTCTCTCTCTCCGTCTCTCTCTCACTCTCTCTCCGTCTCCGCTCCCCCTCTCTCTCCATCTCTCGCTCCCACTCTCTCTCCGTCTCTCGCTCCCCCTCTCTCTCCGTCTCTCGCTCCCGCTCTCTCTCCGTCTCTCGCTCCCCCTCTCTCTCCGTCTCTCGCTCCCCCTCTCTCTCCGTCTCTCGCTCCCACTCTCTCTCTCTCCGTCTCTCGCTCCCCCTCTCTCTCTCCGTCTCTCTCTCACTCTCTCTCCGTCTCCGCTCCCCCTCTCTCTCCTCGTCTCGCTCCCCCTCTCTCTCTCCGTCTCTCGCTCCCCCTCTCTCTCCGTCTCTCGCTCCCACTCTCTCTCTCTCCGTCTCTCGCTCCCACTCTCTCTCTCTCCGTCTCTCGCTCCCACTCTCTCTCTCCGTCTCTCGCTCCCCCTCTCTCTCTCCGTCTCTCTCTCACTCTCTCTCCGTCTCCGCTCCCCCTCTCTCTCCTCGTCTCGCTCCCCCTCTCTCTCTCCGTCTCTCGCTGCCCCTCTCTCTCCGTCTCTCGCTCCCACTCTCTCTCCCCGTCACGCTCCCCCTCTCTCTCTCCGTCTCTCTCTCACTCTCTCTCCGTCTCCGCTCCCCCTCTCTCGCTTTGTCTCTCGCTCCCCCTCTCTCTCCGTCTCTCGCTCCCACTCTCTCTCTCTCCGTCTCTCGCTCCCACTCTCTCTCCTCGTCTCGCTCCCCCTCTCTCTCTCCGTCTCTCGCTCCCACTCTCTCTCCCCGTCTCGCTCCCCGTCTCTCTCTCCGTCTCTCTCTCACTCTCTCTCCGTCTCCGCTCCCCCTCTCTCGCTTTGTCTCTCGCTCCCCCTCTCTCTCCGTCTCTCGCTCCCCCTCTCTCTCTCCGTCTCTCTCTCACTCTCTCTCCGTCTCTCGCTCCCCCTCTCTCTCTCCGTCTCTCGCTACCCCTCTCCATCTTCGTCTCTCGCTCCCCCTCTCTCTCTTCGTCTCTCGCTCCCCCTCTCTCTCTCCGTCTCTCCCTCCCCCGCTCTCTCTTCGCCTCTCGCTGGCTCTCTCTCTCTCTCTCTCTCCCGTCTCTCGCTCCCCCGCTCTCTCTCCGTCTCTCTCTTGCTCTCTCTCTCTCTCTCCGTCTCTCTCTCTCTCCGTCTCTCCCTCCCCCGCTCTCTCTCCGTCTCTCTCTTGCTCTCTCTCTCTCTCTCTGTCTCCGTCTCTCGCTCCCACCATCTCTCTCTCCCCCCCACCATCTCTCTCTCCCCCCCACCATCTCTCTCTCCCCCGTCTCTCTCTCGCTCTCCTCTCTCTCACCGTCTCTCCCTCCTCCCCTCTCTCTCTCCGTCTCTCCCTCCCCCCTCTCTCTCTTCGTCTCTCGCTCCCCCTCTCTCTCTCCGTCTCTCCCTCCCCCGCTCTCTCTCCGTCTCTCTCTTGCTCTCTCTCTCTCTCTCTCTCTTCGTCTCTCGCTCCCCCTCTCTCTCTCCGTCTCTCCCTCCCCCCTCTCTCTCTCCGTCTCTCGCTCCACATCTCTCTCTCCGTCTCTCGCTCCCCCTCTCTCTCTCCGTCTCTCGCTCCCCCTCTCTCTCTCCGTCTCTCCCTCCCCCTCTCTCTCCGTCTCTCACTCCCCCTCTCTCTCTCTCCGTCTCTCGCTCTCCCTCTCTCTCTTCATCTCTCGCTCCCCCTCTCTCTCTCCGTCTCTCGCTCCCCCTCTCTCTCTCCATCTCTCGCTCCCCCTCTATCTCTTCGTATCTCGCTCCCCATCTCTCTCTCCATCTCTCGCTCCCCCTCTCTCTCTCTCCGTCTCTCGCTCTCCCTCTCTCTCTTCATCTCTCACTCCCCCTCTCTCTCTCCGTCTCTCGCTCCCCATCTCTCTCTCCGTCTCTCGCTCCCCCTCTCTCTCTCCATCTCTCGCTCCCCCTCTCTCTCTCCATCTATCGCTCCCCCTCTCTCTCTCTCCGTCTCTCGCTCTCCCTCTCTCTCTTCATCTCTCACTCCCCCTCTCTCTCTCCGTCTCTCGCTCCCCATCTCTCTCTCCGTCTCTCGCTCCCCATCTCTCTCTCCGTCTCTCTCTCCCCCTCGATCTCTTCGATCTCGCTCTCCCTCTCTCTCTCCGTCTCTCGCTCCCCCTCTCTCTCTTCATCTCTCGCTCCCCCTCTCTCTCTCCGTCGCTCGCTCCCCCTCTCTCTCTCCGTCTCTCACTCTCCCTCTCTCTCTCCGTGTCTCGCTCCCCCTCTCTCTCTCCATCTCTCGCTCCCCCTCTTTCTCTCTCTCCATCTCTCGCTCCCCCTCTTTCTCTCTCTCCGTCTCTCGCTCCCCCTCTTTCTCTCTCTCCGTCTCTCGCTCCCCCTCTTTCTCTCACTCCGTCTCTCGC
>NW_027252496.1:0-24632 GCF_044704955.1 Pristiophorus japonicus
GTCTCAGTGTCTCAGTGTCTCAGTGTCCAAGTGTCCAAGTGTCTCAGTGTCTCAGTGTCTCAGTGTCTCTGTGTCTCTGTGTCTCAGTGTCTCAGTGTCTCTGTGTCATCAAAGTGTCTCAGTGTCTCAGTGTCTCAGTGTCTCAGTGTCTCAGTGTCTCAGTGTCTCATGTGTCTCTGTGTCTCGAGTGTCCTGTGTCTCAGTGTCTCAGTGTCTCAGTGTCCAAGTGTCCAAGTGTCTCAGTGTCTCAGTGTCTCTGTGTCTCAGTGTCTCAGTGTCTCAGTGTCCAGTGTCTCAGTGTCTCAGTGTCTCAGTGTCTCAGTGTCTCTGTGTCTCAGTGTCCAAGTGTCTCAGTGTCTCAGTGTCTCAGTGTCTCAAGTGTCTCAGTGTCTCAGTGTCTCAGTGTCTCAGTGTCTCAGTGTCTCAGTGTCTCAGTGTCTCAGTGTCTCTGTGTCTCAGTGTCTCAGTGTTGCTGCTCAGTGTCCAAGTGTCTCAGTGTCGCAGTGTCTCAGTGTCTCTGTGTCTCAGTGTCTCAGTGTCCAAGTGTCTCAGTGTCTCAGTGTCTCAGTGTCTCAAGTGTCCAAGTGTCTCAGTGTCTCAGTGTCTCAGTGTCTCAGTGTCTCAGTGTCTCAGTGTCTCAGTGTCTCTGTGTCTCAGTGTCTCAGTGTCTCAGTGTCTCAGTGTCTCAGTGTCTCAGTGTCTCAGTGTCCAAGTGTCTCAGTGTCTCAGTGTCTCAGTGTCTCAGTGTCTCAGTGTCTCAGTGTCTCTGTGTCTCTGTGTCTCAGTGTTCTCAGTGTCCAAGTGTCCAAGTGTCTCAGTGTCTCAGTGTCTCTGTGTCTCAGTGTCTCAGTGTCTCAGTGTCCAAGTGTCTCAGTGTCGCAGTGTCTCAGTGTCTCTGTGTCTCTGTGTCTCAGTGTCTCAGTGTCTCAGTGTCTCAGTGTCTCAGTGTCCAAGTGTCCAAGTGTCTCAGTGTCTCAGTGTCTCAGTGTCTCTGTGTCTCAGTGTCTCAGTGTCTCAGTGTCTCTGTGTCTCTGTGTCTCAGTGTCTCAGTGTCTCTGTGTCTCTGTGTCTCAGTGTCCAAGTGTCTCAGTGTCGCAGTGTCTCAGTGTCTCTGTGTCTCTGTGTCTCAGTGTCTCAGTGTCTCTGTGTCTCTGTGTCTCAGTGTCTCAGTGTCCAAGTGTCTCAGTGTCGCAGTGTCTCAGTGTCTCTGTGTCTCTGTGTCTCAGTGTCTCAGTGTCTCAGTGTCTCAGTGTCTCAGTGTCTCAGTGTCTCTGTGTCTCTGTGTCTCTGTGTCTCAGTGTCCAAGTGTCTCAGTGTCGCAGTGTCTCAGTGTCTCAGTGTCTCAGTGTCCAAGTGTCTCAGTGTCGCAGTGTCTCAGTGTCTCTGTGTCTCTGTGTCTCAGTGTCCAAGTGTCTCAGTGTCTCAGTGTCTCAGTGTCCAAGTGTCCAAGTGTCTCAGTGTCTCAGTGTCTCAGTGTCTCAGTGTCTCAGTGTCTCAGTGTCTCAGTGTCTCTGTGTCTCTGTGTCTCTGTGTCTCAGTGTCTCAGTGTCTCAGTGTCTCTGTGTCTCAGTGTCTCAGTGTCTCAGTGTCTCAGTGTCTCAGTGTCTCTGTGTCTCTGTGTCTCAGTGTCCAAGTGTCTCAGTGTCGCAGTGTCTCAGTGTCTCTGTGTCTCTGTGTCTCAGTGTCCAAGTGTCTCAGTGTCGCAGTGTCTCAGTGTCTCTGTGTCTCTGTGTCTCAGTGTCTCAGTGTCTCAGTGTCTCAGTGTCTCAGTGTCTCTGTGTCTCTGTGTCTCAGTGTCCAAGTGTCTCAGTGTCGCAGTGTCTCAGTGTCTCTGTGTCTCTGTGTCTCAGTGTCCAAGTGTCTCAGTGTCTCAGTGTCTCAGTGTCCAAGTGTCCAAGTGTCTCAGTGTCTCAGTGTCTCAGTGTCTCAGTGTCTCAGTGTCTCAGTGTCTCAGTGTCTCTGTGTCTCTGTGTCTCTGTGTCTCAGTGTCCAAGTGTCTCAGTGTCGCAGTGTCTCAGTGTCTCTGTGTCTCTGTGTCTCAGTGTCTCAGTGTCTCAGTGTCTCAGTGTCTCAGTGTCTCAGTGTCTCTGTGTCTCTGTGTCTCAGTGTCCAAGTGTCTCAGTGTCGCAGTGTCTCAGTGTCTCTGTGTCTCTGTGTCTCAGTGTCCAAGTGTCTCAGTGTCTCAGTGTCTCAGTGTCCAAGTGTCCAAGTGTCTCAGTGTCTCAGTGTCTCAGTGTCTCAGTGTCTCAGTGTCTCAGTGTCTCTGTGTCTCTGTGTCTCAGTGTCCAAGTGTCTCAGTGTCGCAGTGTCTCAGTGTCTCTGTGTCTCTGTGTCTCAGTGTCCAAGTGTCTCAGTGTCTCAGTGTCTCAGTGTCCAAGTGTCTCAGTGTCTCAGTGTCTCAGTGTCTCTGTGTCTCTGTGTCTCAGTGTCCAAGTGTCTCAGTGTCTCAGTGTCTCAGTGTCCAAGTGTCTCAGTGTCTCAGTGTCTCAGTGTCTCTGTGTCTCAGTGTCCAAGTGTCTCAGTGTCGCAGTGTCTCAGTGTCTCAGTGTCTCAGTGTCTCTGTGTCTCTGTGTCTCAGTGTCTCAGTGTCTCAGTGTCTCAGTGTCCAAGTGTCCAAGTGTCTCAGTGTCTCAGTGTCTCTGTGTCTCAGTGTCTCAGTGTCTCAGTGTCCAAGTGTCTCAGTGTCGCAGTGTCTCAGTGTCTCTGTGTCTCTGTGTCTCAGTGTCCAAGTGTCTCAGTGTCTCAGTGTCTCAGTGTCCAAGTGTCCAAGTGTCTCAGTGTCTCAGTGTCTCAGTGTCTCTGTGTCTCAGTGTCTCTGTGTCTCAGTGTCTCTGTGTCTCAGTGTCTCAGTGTCTCAGTGTCCAAGTGTCTCAGTGTCGCAGTGTCTCAGTGTCTCTGTGTCTCTGTGTCTCAGTGTCCAAGTGTCTCAGTGTCTCAGTGTCTCAGTGTCCAAGTGTCCAAGTGTCTCAGTGTCTCAGTGTCTCAGTGTCTCTGTGTCTCAGTGTCTCTGTGTCTCAGTGTCTCAGTGTCTCAGTGTCTCTGTGTCTCTGTGTCTCAGTGTCTCAGTGTCTCTGTGTCTCTGTGTCTCTGTGTCTCTGTGTCTCTGTGTCTCAGTGTCTCAGTGTCTCAGTGTCTCAGTGTCTCAGTGTCTCAGTGTCTCAGTGTCTCAGTGTCTCAGTGTCTCTGTGTCTCTGTGTCTCTGTGTCTCAGTGTCTCTGTGTCTCTGTGTCTCAGTGTCTCAGTGTCCAAGTGTCTCAGTGTCGCAGTGTCTCAGTGTCTCTGTGTCTCTGTGTCTCAGTGTCTCAGTGTCTCAGTGTCTCAGTGTCTCAGTGTCTCAGTGTCTCTGTGTCTCTGTGTCTCTGTGTCTCAGTGTCCAAGTGTCTCAGTGTCGCAGTGTCTCAGTGTCTCTGTGTCTCTGTGTCTCAGTGTCCAAGTGTCTCAGTGTCGCAGTGTCTCAGTGTCTCTGTGTCTCTGTGTCTCAGTGTCTCAGTGTCTCAGTGTCTCAGTGTCTCAGTGTCTCAGTGTCTCTGTGTCTCTGTGTCTCTGTGTCTCAGTGTCCAAGTGTCTCAGTGTCGCAGTGTCTCAGTGTCTCTGTGTCTCTGTGTCTCAGTGTCCAAGTGTCTCAGTGTCGCAGTGTCTCAGTGTCTCTGTGTCTCTGTGTCTCAGTGTCTCAGTGTCTCAGTGTCTCAGTGTCTCAGTGTCTCTGTGTCTCTGTGTCTCAGTGTCCAAGTGTCTCAGTGTCGCAGTGTCTCAGTGTCTCTGTGTCTCTGTGTCTCAGTGTCCAAGTGTCTCAGTGTCTCAGTGTCTCAGTGTCCAAGTGTCCAAGTGTCTCAGTGTCTCAGTGTCTCAGTGTCTCAGTGTCTCAGTGTCTCAGTGTCTCAGTGTCTCTGTGTCTCTGTGTCTCTGTGTCTCAGTGTCGCAGTGTCTCAGTGTCTCTGTGTCTCTGTGTCTCAGTGTCTCAGTGTCTCAGTGTCTCAGTGTCTCAGTGTCTCTGTGTCTCTGTGTCTCAGTGTCCAAGTGTCTCAGTGTCGCAGTGTCTCAGTGTCTCTGTGTCTCTGTGTCTCTGTGTCTCAGTGTCTCAGTGTCTCAGTGTCTCAGTGTCTCAGTGTCTCAGTGTCTCTGTGTCTCTGTGTCTCAGTGTCCAAGTGTCTCAGTGTCGCAGTGTCTCAGTGTCTCTGTGTCTCTGTGTCTCAGTGTCCAAGTGTCTCAGTGTCTCAGTGTCTCAGTGTCCAAGTGTCCAAGTGTCTCAGTGTCTCAGTGTCTCAGTGTCTCAGTGTCTCAGTGTCTCAGTGTCTCAGTGTCTCTGTGTCTCTGTGTCTCTGTGTCTCAGTGTCGCAGTGTCTCAGTGTCTCTGTGTCTCTGTGTCTCAGTGTCTCAGTGTCTCAGTGTCTCAGTGTCTCAGTGTCTCTGTGTCTCTGTGTCTCAGTGTCCAAGTGTCTCAGTGTCGCAGTGTCTCAGTGTCTCTGTGTCTCTGTGTCTCAGTGTCCAAGTGTCTCAGTGTCGCAGTGTCTCAGTGTCTCTGTGTCTCTGTGTCTCAGTGTCTCAGTGTCTCAGTGTCTCAGTGTCTCAGTGTCTCTGTGTCTCTGTGTCTCAGTGTCCAAGTGTCTCAGTGTCTCAGTGTCTCAGTGTCCAAGTGTCCAAGTGTCTCAGTGTCTCAGTGTCTCAGTGTCTCAGTGTCTCAGTGTCTCAGTGTCTCAGTGTCTCTGTGTCTCTGTGTCTCTGTGTCTCAGTGTCGCAGTGTCTCAGTGTCTCTGTGTCTCTGTGTCTCAGTGTCTCAGTGTCTCAGTGTCTCAGTGTCTCAGTGTCTCTGTGTCTCTGTGTCTCAGTGTCCAAGTGTCTCAGTGTCTCAGTGTCTCAGTGTCCAAGTGTCCAAGTGTCTCAGTGTCTCAGTGTCTCAGTGTCTCAGTGTCTCAGTGTCTCAGTGTCTCAGTGTCTCTGTGTCTCTGTGTCTCTGTGTCTCAGTGTCGCAGTGTCTCAGTGTCTCTGTGTCTCTGTGTCTCAGTGTCTCAGTGTCTCAGTGTCTCAGTGTCTCAGTGTCTCTGTGTCTCTGTGTCTCAGTGTCCAAGTGTCTCAGTGTCGCAGTGTCTCAGTGTCTCTGTGTCTCTGTGTCTCAGTGTCCAAGTGTCTCAGTGTCGCAGTGTCTCAGTGTCTCTGTGTCTCTGTGTCTCAGTGTCTCAGTGTCTCAGTGTCTCAGTGTCTCAGTGTCTCTGTGTCTCTGTGTCTCAGTGTCCAAGTGTCTCAGTGTCTCAGTGTCTCAGTGTCCAAGTGTCCAAGTGTCTCAGTGTCTCAGTGTCTCAGTGTCTCAGTGTCTCAGTGTCTCAGTGTCTCAGTGTCTCTGTGTCTCTGTGTCTCTGTGTCTCAGTGTCGCAGTGTCTCAGTGTCTCTGTGTCTCTGTGTCTCAGTGTCTCAGTGTCTCAGTGTCTCAGTGTCTCAGTGTCTCTGTGTCTCTGTGTCTCAGTGTCCAAGTGTCTCAGTGTCGCAGTGTCTCAGTGTCTCTGTGTCTCTGTGTCTCAGTGTCCAAGTGTCTCAGTGTCGCAGTGTCTCAGTGTCTCTGTGTCTCTGTGTCTCAGTGTCTCAGTGTCTCAGTGTCTCAGTGTCTCAGTGTCTCTGTGTCTCTGTGTCTCAGTGTCCAAGTGTCTCAGTGTCGCAGTGTCTCAGTGTCTCTGTGTCTCTGTGTCTCAGTGTCCAAGTGTCTCAGTGTCTCAGTGTCTCAGTGTCTCAGTGTCTCAGTGTCTCAGTGTCTCAGTGTCTCAGTGTCTCTGTGTCTCTGTGTCTCAGTGTCTCAGTGTCTCAGTGTCTCAGTGTCTCAGTGTCTCTGTGTCTCTGTGTCTCAGTGTCCAAGTGTCTCAGTGTCGCAGTGTCTCAGTGTCTCTGTGTCTCAGTGTCGCAGTGTCTCAGTGTCTCTGTGTCTCTGTGTCTCAGTGTCCAAGTGTCTCAGTGTCTCAGTGTCTCAGTGTCCAAGTGTCCAAGTGTCTCAGTGTCTCAGTGTCTCAGTGTCTCAGTGTCTCTGTGTCTCTGTGTCTCAGTGTCCAAGTGTCTCAGTGTCGCAGTGTCTCAGTGTCTCTGTGTCTCTGTGTCTCAGTGTCCAAGTGTCTCAGTGTCTCAGTGTCTCAGTGTCCAAGTGTCTCAGTGTCTCAGTGTCTCAGTGTCTCTGTGTCTCTGTGTCTCAGTGTCCAAGTGTCTCAGTGTCTCAGTGTCTCAGTGTCCAAGTGTCTCAGTGTCTCAGTGTCTCAGTGTCCCAGTGTCTCAGTGTCTCAGTGTCTCAGTGTCTCTGTGTCTCAGTGTCTCAGTGTCCCAGTGTCTCAGTGTCTCCGTGTCCAAGTGTCTCAGTGTCCCAGTATCCCAGTGTCTCAGTGTCTCAGTGTCTCAGTGTCCAAGTGTCTCAGTGTCTCAGTGTCTCAGTGTCCCAGTGTCTCAGTGTCTCAGTGTCTCAGTGTCTCAGTGTCCAAGTGTCTCAGTGTCTCAGTGTCTCAGTGTCTCAGTGTCTCTGTGTCTCAGTGTCTCAGTGTCTCTGTGTCTCAGTGTCTCAGTGTCTCAGTGTCTCAGTGTCTCTGTGTCTCAGTGTCTCAGTGTCTCAGTGTCTCAGTGTCCAAGTGTCTCAGTGTCTCAGTGTCTCAGTGTCCAAGTGTCTCAGTGTCTCAGTGTCTCAGTGTCTCAGTGTCTCTGTGTCTCTGTGTCTCAGTGTCTCAGTGTCTCAGTGTCTCTGTGTCTCTGTGTCTCTGTGTCTCTGTGTCCAAGTGTCTCAGTGTCTCAGTGTCTCAGTGTCCAAGTGTCTCAGTGTCTCAGTGTCTCAGTGTCTCAGTGTCCCAGTGTCTCAGTGTCTCAGTGTCTCAGTGTCTCTGTGTCTCAGTGTCCCAGTGTCTCAGTGTCTCCGTGTCCAAGTGTCTCAGTGTCCCAGTATCCCAGTGTCTCAGTGTCTCAGTGTCCAAGTGTCTCAGTGTCTCAGTGTCTCAGTGTCCAAGTGTCTCAGTGTCTCAGTGTCTCTGTGTCTCTGTGTCTCAGTGTCCAAGTGTCTCAGTGTCTCAGTGTCTCAGTGTCTCAGTGTCTCAGTGTCCCAGTGTCTCAGTGTCTCAGTGTCTCAGTGTCTCAGTGTCTCAGTGTCTCAGTGTCTCAGTGTCCAAGTGTCTCAGTGTCTCAGTGTCTCAGTGTCTCAGTGTCTCAGTGTCTCTGTGTCTCAGTGTCTCAGTGTCCCAGTGTCTCAGTGTCTCAGTGTCTCAGTGTCTCTGTGTCTCAGTGTCTCAGTGTCCCAGTGTCTCAGTGTCTCCGTGTCCAAGTGTCTCAGTGTCCCAGTATCCCAGTGTCTCAGTGTCTCAGTGTCCAAGTGTCTCAGTGTCTCAGTGTCTCAGTGTCTCAGTGTCCCAGTGTCTCAGTGTCTCAGTGTCTCAGTGTCTCAGTGTCCAAGTGTCTCAGTGTCTCAGTGTCTCAGTGTCCAAGTGTCTCAGTGTCTCAGTGTCTCAGTGTCTCAGTGTCCCAGTGTCTCAGTGTCTCAGTGTCTCAGTGTCTCTGTGTCTCAGTGTCTCAGTGTCCCAGTGTCTCAGTGTCTCCGTGTCCAAGTGTCTCAGTGTCTCAGTGTCTCAGTGTCTCAGTGTCTCAGTGTCCCAGTGTCTCAGTGTCTCAGTGTCTCAGTGTCTCAGTGTCTCAGTGTCTCAGTGTCCAAGTGTCTCAGTGTCTCAGTGTCTCAGTGTCTCTGTGTCTCAGTGTCTCAGTGTCCCAGTGTCTCAGTGTCTCAGTGTCTCAGTGTCTCTGTGTCTCAGTGTCTCAGTGTCCCAGTGTCTCAGTGTCTCCGTGTCCAAGTGTCTCAGTGTCCCAGTATCCCAGTGTCTCAGTGTCTCAGTGTCCAAGTGTCTCAGTGTCTCAGTGTCTCAGTGTCTCAGTGTCCCAGTGTCTCAGTGTCTCAGTGTCTCAGTGTCTCAGTGTCCAAGTGTCTCAGTGTCTCAGTGTCTCAGTGTCCAAGTGTCTCAGTGTCTCAGTGTCTCAGTGTCTCAGTGTCCCAGTGTCTCAGTGTCTCAGTGTCTCAGTGTCTCTGTGTCTCAGTGTCTCAGTGTCCCAGTGTCTCAGTGTCTCCGTGTCCAAGTGTCTCAGTGTCCCAGTATCCCAGTGTCTCAGTGTCTCAGTGTCCAAGTGTCTCAGTGTCTCAGTGTCTCAGTGTCCAAGTGTCTCAGTGTCTCAGTGTCTCAGTGTCTCTGTGTCTCTGTGTCTCAGTGTCCAAGTGTCTCAGTGTCTCAGTGTCTCAGTGTCTCAGTGTCTCAGTGTCTCAGTGTCTCAGTGTCTCAGTGTCTCAGTGTCTCAGTGTCTCAGTGTCCAAGTGTCTCAGTGTCTCAGTGTCTCAGTGTCTCAGTGTCCCAGTGTCTCAGTGTCTCAGTGTCTCAGTGTCTCTGTGTCTCAGTGTCTCAGTGTCCCAGTGTCTCAGTGTCTCCGTGTCCAAGTGTCTCAGTGTCCCAGTATCCCAGTGTCTCAGTGTCTCAGTGTCCAAGTGTCTCAGTGTCTCAGTGTCTCAGTGTCGAAGTGTCTCAGTGTCTCAGTGTCTCAGTGTCTCTGTGTCTCTGTGTCTCAGTGTCCAAGTGTCTCAGTGTCTCAGTGTCTCAGTGTCTCAGTGTCTCAGTGTCCCAGTGTCTCAGTGTCCAAGTGTCTCAGTGTCGCAGTGTCTCAGTGTCTCTGTGTCTCTGTGTCTCAGTGTCCAAGTGTCTCAGTGTCTCAGTGTCTCAGTGTCCAAGTGTCCAAGTGTCTCAGTGTCTCAGTGTCTCAGTGTCTCAGTGTCTCAGTGTCTCAGTGTCTCAGTGTCTCAGTGTCTCTGTGTCTCTGTGTCTCAGTGTCCAAGTGTCTCAGTGTCGCAGTGTCTCAGTGTCTCTGTGTCTCTGTGTCTCAGTGTCCAAGTGTCTCAGTGTCTCAGTGTCTCAGTGTCCAAGTGTCCAAGTGTCTCAGTGTCTCAGTGTCTCAGTGTCTCAGTGTCTCAGTGTCCCAGTGTCTCAGTGTCCAAGTGTCTCAGTGTCGCAGTGTCTCAGTGTCTCTGTGTCTCTGTGTCTCAGTGTCCAAGTGTCTCAGTGTCTCAGTGTCTCAGTGTCCAAGTGTCCAAGTGTCTCAGTGTCTCAGTGTCTCAGTGTCTCAGTGTCTCAGTGTCTCAGTGTCTCTGTGTCTCTGTGTCTCAGTGTCCAAGTGTCTCAGTGTCGCAGTGTCTCAGTGTCTCTGTGTCTCTGTGTCTCAGTGTCCAAGTGTCTCAGTGTCTCAGTGTCTCAGTGTCCAAGTGTCTCAGTGTCTCAGTGTCTCAGTGTCTCTGTGTCTCTGTGTCTCAGTGTCCAAGTGTCTCAGTGTCTCAGTGTCTCAGTGTCTCAGTGTCTCAGTGTCTCAGTGTCTCAGTGTCTCTGTGTCTCAGTGTCTCAGTGTCCCAGTGTCTCAGTGTCTCCGTGTCCAAGTGTCTCAGTGTCCCAGTATCCCAGTGTCTCAGTGTCTCAGTGTCTCAGTGTCCAAGTGTCTCAGTGTCTCAGTGTCTCAGTGTCTCAGTGTCCCAGTGTCTCAGTGTCTCAGTGTCTCAGTGTCTCAGTGTCTCAGTGTCCAAGTGTCTCAGTGTCTCAGTGTCTCAGTGTCTCAGTGTCTCAGTGTCTCTGTGTCTCAGTGTCTCAGTGTCTCTGTGTCTCAGTGTCTCAGTGTCTCTGTGTCTCAGTGTCTCAGTGTCTCAGTGTCTCAGTGTCCAAGTGTCTCAGTGTCTCAGTGTCTCAGTGTCCAAGTGTCTCAGTGTCTCAGTGTCTCAGTGTCTCAGTGTCTCTGTGTCTCAGTGTCTCTGTGTCTCAGTGTCTCAGTGTCTCAGTGTCTCTGTGTCTCTGTGTCTCTGTGTCTCAGTGTCCAAGTGTCTCAGTGTCTCAGTGTCTCAGTGTCCAAGTGTCTCAGTGTCTCAGTGTCTCAGTGTCTCAGTGTCCCAGTGTCTCAGTGTCTCAGTGTCTCAGTGTCTCTGTGTCTCAGTGTCTCAGTGTCCCAGTGTCTCAGTGTCTCCGTGTCCAAGTGTCTCAGTGTCCCAGTATCCCAGTGTCTCAGTGTCTCAGTGTCCAAGTGTCTCAGTGTCTCAGTGTCTCAGTGTCCAAGTGTCTCAGTGTCTCAGTGTCTCAGTGTCTCTGTGTCTCTGTGTCTCAGTGTCCAAGTGTCTCAGTGTCTCAGTGTCTCAGTGTCTCAGTGTCTCAGTGTCCAAGTGTCTCAGTGTCTCAGTGTCTCAGTGTCCAAGTGTCTCAGTGTCTCAGTGTCTCAGTGTCTCAGTGTCTCTGTGTCTCAGTGTCTCTGTGTCTCAGTGTCTCAGTGTCTCAGTGTCTCTGTGTCTCTGTGTCTCTGTGTCTCAGTGTCCAAGTGTCTCAGTGTCTCAGTGTCTCAGTGTCCAAGTGTCTCAGTGTCTCAGTGTCTCAGTGTCTCAGTGTCCCAGTGTCTCAGTGTCTCAGTGTCTCAGTGTCTCTGTGTCTCAGTGTCTCAGTGTCCCAGTGTCTCAGTGTCTCCGTGTCCAAGTGTCTCAGTGTCCCAGTATCCCAGTGTCTCAGTGTCTCAGTGTCCAAGTGTCTCAGTGTCTCAGTGTCTCAGTGTCCAAGTGTCTCAGTGTCTCAGTGTCTCAGTGTCTCTGTGTCTCTGTGTCTCAGTGTCCAAGTGTCTCAGTGTCTCAGTGTCTCAGTGTCTCAGTGTCTCAGTGTCCCAGTGTCTCAGTGTCTCAGTGTCTCAGTGTCTCAGTGTCTCAGTGTCTCAGTGTCTCAGTGTCCAAGTGTCTCAGTGTCTCAGTGTCTCAGTGTCTCAGTGTCTCAGTGTCTCTGTGTCTCAGTGTCTCAGTGTCCCAGTGTCTCAGTGTCTCAGTGTCTCAGTGTCTCTGTGTCTCAGTGTCTCAGTGTCCCAGTGTCTCAGTGTCTCCGTGTCCAAGTGTCTCAGTGTCCCAGTATCCCAGTGTCTCAGTGTCTCAGTGTCCAAGTGTCTCAGTGTCTCAGTGTCTCAGTGTCTCAGTGTCCCAGTGTCTCAGTGTCTCAGTGTCTCAGTGTCTCAGTGTCCAAGTGTCTCAGTGTCTCAGTGTCTCAGTGTCCAAGTGTCTCAGTGTCTCAGTGTCTCAGTGTCTCAGTGTCCCAGTGTCTCAGTGTCTCAGTGTCTCAGTGTCTCTGTGTCTCTGTGTCTCTGTGTCTCAGTGTCCAAGTGTCTCAGTGTCTCAGTGTCTCAGTGTCCAAGTGTCTCAGTGTCTCAGTGTCTCAGTGTCTCAGTGTCCCAGTGTCTCAGTGTCTCAGTGTCTCAGTGTCTCTGTGTCTCAGTGTCTCAGTGTCCCAGTGTCTCAGTGTCTCCGTGTCCAAGTGTCTCAGTGTCCCAGTATCCCAGTGTCTCAGTGTCTCAGTGTCCAAGTGTCTCAGTGTCTCAGTGTCTCAGTGTCCAAGTGTCTCAGTGTCTCAGTGTCTCAGTGTCTCTGTGTCTCTGTGTCTCAGTGTCCAAGTGTCTCAGTGTCTCAGTGTCTCAGTGTCTCAGTGTCTCAGTGTCCCAGTGTCTCAGTGTCTCAGTGTCTCAGTGTCTCAGTGTCTCAGTGTCTCAGTGTCTCAGTGTCCAAGTGTCTCAGTGTCTCAGTGTCTCAGTGTCTCAGTGTCTCAGTGTCTCTGTGTCTCAGTGTCTCAGTGTCCCAGTGTCTCAGTGTCTCAGTGTCTCAGTGTCTCTGTGTCTCAGTGTCTCAGTGTCCCAGTGTCTCAGTGTCTCCGTGTCCAAGTGTCTCAGTGTCCCAGTATCCCAGTGTCTCAGTGTCTCAGTGTCCAAGTGTCTCAGTGTCTCAGTGTCTCAGTGTCTCAGTGTCCCAGTGTCTCAGTGTCTCAGTGTCTCAGTGTCTCAGTGTCCAAGTGTCTCAGTGTCTCAGTGTCTCAGTGTCCAAGTGTCTCAGTGTCTCAGTGTCTCAGTGTCTCAGTGTCCCAGTGTCTCAGTGTCTCAGTGTCTCAGTGTCTCTGTGTCTCAGTGTCTCAGTGTCCCAGTGTCTCAGTGTCTCCGTGTCCAAGTGTCTCAGTGTCCCAGTATCCCAGTGTCTCAGTGTCTCAGTGTCCAAGTGTCTCAGTGTCTCAGTGTCTCAGTGTCTCAGTGTCCCAGTGTCTCAGTGTCTCAGTGTCTCAGTGTCTCAGTGTCCAAGTGTCTCAGTGTCTCAGTGTCTCAGTGTCCAAGTGTCTCAGTGTCTCAGTGTCTCAGTGTCTCAGTGTCCCAGTGTCTCTGTGTCTCAGTGTCTCAGTGTCCCAGTGTCTCAGTGTCTCCGTGTCCAAGTGTCTCAGTGTCCCAGTATCCCAGTGTCTCAGTGTCTCAGTGTCCAAGTGTCTCAGTGTCTCAGTGTCTCAGTGTCCAAGTGTCTCAGTGTCTCAGTGTCTCAGTGTCTCTGTGTCTCAGTGTCTCAGTGTCTCAGTGTCTCAGTGTCTCTGTGTCTCAGTGTCTCAGTGTCTCAGTGTCTCTGTGTCTCAGTGTCTCTGTGTCTCAGTGTCTCAGTGTCCAAGTGTCTCAGTGTCTCAGTGTCTCAGTGTCTCAGTGTCTCTGTGTCTCTGTGTCTCAGTGTCCAAGTGTCTCAGTGTCTCAGTGTCTCAGTGTCCAAGTGTCTCAGTGTCTCAGTGTCTCAGTGTCTCAGTGTCCCAGTGTCTCAGTGTCTCAGTGTCTCTGTGTCTCAGTGTCTCAGTGTCCCAGTGTCTCAGTGTCTCCGTGTCCAAGTGTCTCAGTGTCCCAGTATCCCAGTGTCTCAGTGTCTCAGTGTCCAAGTGTCTCAGTGTCTCAGTGTCTCAGTGTCTCTGTGTCTCAGTGTCTCAGTGTCTCAGTGTCTCAGTGTCTCAGTGTCCAAGTGTCTCAGTGTCTCAGTGTCTCAGTGTCCAAGTGTCTCAGTGTCTCAGTGTCTCAGTGTCCAAGTGTCTCAGTGTCTCAGTGTCTCTGTGTCTCAGTGTCTCAGTGTCTCAGTGTCTCTGTGTCTCTGTGTCTCTGTGTCTCAGTGTCTCTGTGTCTCTGTGTCTCAGTGTCTCAGTGTCTCAGTGTCTCAGTGTCTCAGTGTCTCAGTGTCTCAGTGTCTCAGTGTCTCAGTGTCTCAGTGTCTCTGTGTCTCAGTGTCTCTGTGTCTCAGTGTCTCAGTGTCTCAGTGTCTCAGTGTCTCTGTGTCTCTGTGTCTCTGTGTCTCAGTGTCTCTGTGTCTCTGTGTCTCTGTGTCTCAGTGTCTCAGTGTCTCAGTGTCTCAGTGTCTCAGTGTCTCAGTGTCTCAGTGTCTCTGTGTCTCAGTGTCTCAGTGTCTCTGTGTCTCAGTGTCTCTGTGTCTCAGTGTCTCAGTGTCTCAGTGTCTCAGTGTCTCTGTGTCTCTGTGTCTCTGTGTCTCTGTGTCTCTGTGTCTCTGTGTCTCAGTGTCTCTGTGTCTCTGTGTCTCTGTGTCTCAGTGTCTCAGTGTCTCAGTGTCTCAGTGTCTCTGTGTCTCAGAGTCTCAGTGTCTCAGTGTCTCAGTGTCTCAGTGTCTCAGTGTCTCTGTGTCTCAGTGTCTCTGTGTCTCAGTGTCTCAGTGTCTCTGTGTCTCTGTGTCTCAGTGTCTCAGTGTCTCAGTGTCTCAGTGTCCAAGTGTCTCAGTGTCTCAGTGTCTCTGTGTCTCAGTGTCTCAGTGTCTCAGTGTCCAAGTGTCTCAGTGTCTCAGTGTCTCAGTGTCCCAGTGTCTCAGTGTCTCAGTGTCTCAGTGTCTCAGTGTCCCAGTGTCTCAGTGTCTCCGTGTCCAAGTGTCTCAGTGTCCCAGTATCCCAGTGTCTCAGTGTCTCAGTGTCCAAGTGTCTCAGTGTCTCAGTGTCTCAGTGTCTCAGTGTCCCAGTGTCTCAGTGTCTCAGTGTCTCAGTGTCTCAGTGTCCAAGTGTCTCAGTGTCTCAGTGTCTCAGTGTCTCAGTGTCCCAGTGTCTCAGTGTCCCAGTGTCTCAGTGTCTCAGTGTCTCAGTGTCTCAGTGTCTCAGTGTCTCTGTGTCTCAGTGTCTCTGTGTCTCAGTGTCTCAGTGTCTCAGTGTCTCTGTGTCTCTGTGTCTCAGTGTCCAAGTGTCTCAGTGTCTCAGTGTCTCAGTGTCCAAGTGTCTCAGTGTCTCAGTGTCTCAGTGTCTCAGTGTCCCAGTGTCTCAGTGTCTCAGTGTCTCAGTGTCTCAGTGTCTCAGTGTCTCAGTGTCCCAGTGTCTCAGTGTCTCAGTGTCTCAGTGTCTCAGTGTCCAAGTGTCTCAGTGTCTCAGTGTCTCTGTGTCTCTGTGTCTCTGTGTCTCTGTGTCTCAGTGTCTCTGTGTCTCTGTGTCTCTGTGTCTCAGTGTCTCAGTGTCTCAGTGTCTCAGTGTCTCTGTGTCTCAGTGTCTCAGTGTCTCAGTGTCTCAGTGTCTCAGTGTCTCAGTGTCTCTGTGTCTCAGTGTCTCTGTGTCTCAGTGTCTCAGTGTCTCTGTGTCTCTGTGTCTCAGTGTCTCAGTGTCTCAGTGTCTCAGTGTCCAAGTGTCTCAGTGTCTCAGTGTCTCTGTGTCTCAGTGTCTCAGTGTCTCAGTGTCTCAGTGTCTCTGTGTCTCTGTGTCTCTGTGTCTCAGTGTCTCTGTGTCTCTGTGTCTCTGTGTCTCAGTGTCTCTGTGTCTCTGTGTCTCAGTGTCTCAGTGTCTCAGTGTCTCAGTGTCTCAGTGTCTCAGTGTCTCAGTGTCTCTGTGTCTCTGTGTCTCAGTGTCTCTGTGTCTCTGTGTCTCAGTGTCTCAGTGTCTCAGTGTCTCAGTGTCCAAGTGTCTCAGTGTCTCTGTGTCTCAGTGTCTCAGTGTCTCAGTGTCTCAGTGTCTCTGTGTCTCTGTGTCTCTGTGTCTCTGTGTCTCTGTGTCTCAGTGTCTCTGTGTCTCTGTGTCTCAGTGTCTCAGTGTCTCAGTGTCTCAGTGTCTCAGTGTCTCTGTGTCTCAGTGTCTCAGTGTCTCTGTGTCTCAGTGTCTCAGTGTCTCAGTGTCTCAGTGTCTCAGTGTCTCAGTGTCTCTGTGTCTCAGTGTCTCTGTGTCTCAGTGTCTCTGTGTCTCTGTGTCTCTGTGTCTCTGTGTCTCAGTGTCTCAGTGTCTCAGTGTCTCAGTGTCTCAGTGTCCAAGTGTCTCAGTGTCTCAGTGTCTCAGTGTCTCAGTGTCTCAGTGTCTCAGTGTCTCAGTGTCTCTGTGTCTCTGTGTCTCTGTGTCTCTGTGTCTCAGTGTCTCAGTGTCTCAGTGTCTCAGTGTCTCAGTGTCCAAGTGTCTCAGTGTCTCTGTGTCTCAGTGTCTCAGTGTCTCAGTGTCTCAGTGTCTCTGTGTCTCTGTGTCTCTGTGTCTCTGTGTCTCTGTGTCTCAGTGTCTCTGTGTCTCTGTGTCTCTGTGTCTCAGTGTCTCAGTGTCTCAGTGTCTCAGTGTCTCAGTGTCTCAGTGTCTCTGTGTCTCAGTGTCTCAGTGTCTCTGTGTCTCAGTGTCTCAGTGTCTCAGTGTCTCAGTGTCTCAGTGTCTCTGTGTCTCAGTGTCTCTGTGTCTCAGTGTCTCAGTGTCTCAGTGTCTCAGTGTCTCTGTGTCTCTGTGTCTCTGTGTCTCTGTGTCTCTGTGTCTCAGTGTCTCTGTGTCTCTGTGTCTCAGTGTCTCAGTGTCTCAGTGTCTCAGTGTCTCTGTGTCTCAGTGTCTCTGTGTCTCAGTGTCTCAGTGTCTCAGTGTCTCAGTGTCTCTGTGTCTCTGTGTCTCTGTGTCTCTGTGTCTCTGTGTCTCAGTGTCTCTGTGTCTCTGTGTCTCAGTGTCTCAGTGTCTCAGTGTCTCAGTGTCTCAGTGTCCCAGTGTCTCAGTGTCTCCGTGTCCAAGTGTCTCAGTGTCCCAGTATCCCAGTGTCTCAGTGTCTCAGTGTCCAAGTGTCTCAGTGTCTCAGTGTCTCAGTGTCTCAGTGTCCCAGTGTCTCAGTGTCTCAGTGTCTCAGTGTCTCAGTGTCCAAGTGTCTCAGTGTCTCAGTGTCTCAGTGTCCAAGTGTCTCAGTGTCTCAGTGTCTCAGTGTCTCAGTGTCCCAGTGTCTCAGTGTCTCAGTGTCTCAGTGTCTCTGTGTCTCAGTGTCTCAGTGTCCCAGTGTCTCAGTGTCTCCGTGTCCAAGTGTCTCAGTGTCCCAGTATCCCAGTGTCTCAGTGTCTCAGTGTCCAAGTGTCTCAGTGTCTCAGTGTCTCAGTGTCTCAGTGTCCCAGTGTCTCAGTGTCTCAGTGTCTCAGTGTCTCAGTGTCCAAGTGTCTCAGTGTCTCAGTGTCTCAGTGTCCAAGTGTCTCAGTGTCTCAGTGTCTCAGTGTCTCAGTGTCCCAGTGTCTCTGTGTCTCAGTGTCTCAGTGTCCCAGTGTCTCAGTGTCTCCGTGTCCAAGTGTCTCAGTGTCCCAGTATCCCAGTGTCTCAGTGTCTCAGTGTCCAAGTGTCTCAGTGTCTCAGTGTCTCAGTGTCCAAGTGTCTCAGTGTCTCAGTGTCTCAGTGTCTCTGTGTCTCAGTGTCTCAGTGTCTCAGTGTCTCAGTGTCTCTGTGTCTCAGTGTCTCAGTGTCTCAGTGTCTCTGTGTCTCAGTGTCTCTGTGTCTCAGTGTCTCAGTGTCCAAGTGTCTCAGTGTCTCAGTGTCTCAGTGTCTCAGTGTCTCTGTGTCTCTGTGTCTCAGTGTCCAAGTGTCTCAGTGTCTCAGTGTCTCAGTGTCCAAGTGTCTCAGTGTCTCAGTGTCTCAGTGTCTCAGTGTCCCAGTGTCTCAGTGTCTCAGTGTCTCTGTGTCTCAGTGTCTCAGTGTCCCAGTGTCTCAGTGTCTCCGTGTCCAAGTGTCTCAGTGTCCCAGTATCCCAGTGTCTCAGTGTCTCAGTGTCCAAGTGTCTCAGTGTCTCAGTGTCTCAGTGTCTCTGTGTCTCAGTGTCTCAGTGTCTCAGTGTCTCAGTGTCTCAGTGTCCAAGTGTCTCAGTGTCTCAGTGTCTCAGTGTCTCAGTGTCTCAGTGTCCCAGTGTCTCAGTGTCCAAGTGTCTCAGTGTCTCAGTGTCTCAGTGTCCAAGTGTCTCAGTGTCTCAGTGTCTCTGTGTCTCAGTGTCTCAGTGTCTCAGTGTCTCTGTGTCTCTGTGTCTCTGTGTCTCAGTGTCTCTGTGTCTCTGTGTCTCAGTGTCTCAGTGTCTCAGTGTCTCAGTGTCTCAGTGTCTCAGTGTCTCAGTGTCTCAGTGTCTCAGTGTCTCAGTGTCTCTGTGTCTCAGTGTCTCTGTGTCTCAGTGTCTCAGTGTCTCAGTGTCTCTGTGTCTCTGTGTCTCTGTGTCTCAGTGTCTCTGTGTCTCTGTGTCTCTGTGTCTCAGTGTCTCAGTGTCTCAGTGTCTCAGTGTCTCAGTGTCTCAGTGTCTCAGTGTCTCTGTGTCTCAGTGTCTCAGTGTCTCTGTGTCTCAGTGTCTCTGTGTCTCAGTGTCTCAGTGTCTCAGTGTCTCAGTGTCTCTGTGTCTCTGTGTCTCTGTGTCTCTGTGTCTCTGTGTCTCTGTGTCTCAGTGTCTCTGTGTCTCTGTGTCTCTGTGTCTCAGTGTCTCAGTGTCTCAGTGTCTCAGTGTCTCTGTGTCTCAGTGTCTCAGTGTCTCAGTGTCTCAGTGTCTCAGTGTCTCAGTGTCTCTGTGTCTCAGTGTCTCTGTGTCTCAGTGTCTCAGTGTCTCTGTGTCTCTGTGTCTCAGTGTCTCAGTGTCTCAGTGTCTCAGTGTCCAAGTGTCTCAGTGTCTCAGTGTCTCTGTGTCTCAGTGTCTCAGTGTCTCAGTGTCCAAGTGTCTCAGTGTCTCAGTGTCTCAGTGTCCCAGTGTCTCAGTGTCTCAGTGTCTCAGTGTCTCAGTGTCCCAGTGTCTCAGTGTCTCCGTGTCCAAGTGTCTCAGTGTCCCAGTATCCCAGTGTCTCAGTGTCTCAGTGTCCAAGTGTCTCAGTGTCTCAGTGTCTCAGTGTCTCAGTGTCCCAGTGTCTCAGTGTCTCAGTGTCTCAGTGTCTCAGTGTCTCAGTGTCTCAGTGTCTCAGTGTCCAAGTGTCTCAGTGTCTCAGTGTCTCAGTGTCTCAGTGTCCCAGTGTCTCAGTGTCCCAGTGTCTCAGTGTCTCAGTGTCTCAGTGTCTCAGTGTCTCAGTGTCTCTGTGTCTCAGTGTCTCTGTGTCTCAGTGTCTCAGTGTCTCAGTGTCTCTGTGTCTCTGTGTCTCAGTGTCCAAGTGTCTCAGTGTCTCAGTGTCTCAGTGTCCAAGTGTCTCAGTGTCTCAGTGTCTCAGTGTCTCAGTGTCTCAGTGTCTCAGTGTCTCAGTGTCTCTGTGTCTCAGTGTCTCTGTGTCTCAGTGTCTCTGTGTCTCTGTGTCTCTGTGTCTCTGTGTCTCTGTGTCTCAGTGTCTCAGTGTCTCAGTGTCTCAGTGTCTCAGTGTCCAAGTGTCTCAGTGTCTCAGTGTCTCAGTGTCTCAGTGTCTCAGTGTCTCAGTGTCTCAGTGTCTCTGTGTCTCTGTGTCTCTGTGTCTCTGTGTCTCTGTGTCTCAGTGTCTCAGTGTCTCAGTGTCTCAGTGTCTCAGTGTCTCAGTGTCCAAGTGTCTCAGTGTCTCTGTGTCTCAGTGTCTCAGTGTCTCAGTGTCTCAGTGTCTCTGTGTCTCTGTGTCTCTGTGTCTCTGTGTCTCTGTGTCTCAGTGTCTCTGTGTCTCTGTGTCTCTGTGTCTCAGTGTCTCAGTGTCTCAGTGTCTCAGTGTCTCAGTGTCTCAGTGTCTCTGTGTCTCAGTGTCTCAGTGTCTCTGTGTCTCAGTGTCTCAGTGTCTCAGTGTCTCAGTGTCTCAGTGTCTCAGTGTCTCTGTGTCTCAGTGTCTCTGTGTCTCAGTGTCTCAGTGTCTCAGTGTCTCAGTGTCTCTGTGTCTCTGTGTCTCTGTGTCTCTGTGTCTCTGTGTCTCAGTGTCTCTGTGTCTCTGTGTCTCAGTGTCTCAGTGTCTCAGTGTCTCAGTGTCTCTGTGTCTCAGTGTCTCTGTGTCTCAGTGTCTCAGTGTCTCAGTGTCTCAGTGTCTCTGTGTCTCTGTGTCTCTGTGTCTCTGTGTCTCTGTGTCTCAGTGTCTCTGTGTCTCTGTGTCTCAGTGTCTCAGTGTCTCAGTGTCTCAGTGTCTCAGTGTCTCTGTGTCTCAGTGTCTCAGTGTCTCAGTGTCTCTGTGTCTCAGTGTCTCAGTGTCTCAGTGTCTCAGTGTCTCAGTGTCTCTGTGTCTCTGTGTCTCAGTGTCTCAGTGTCTCAGTGTCTCTGTGTCTCTGTGTCTCTGTGTCTCAGTGTCTCTGTGTCTCAGTGTCTCAGTGTCTCAGTGTCCCAAGTTGTCTCTCTGTGTCTCTGTGTCTCTGTGTCTCAGTGTCTCTGTGTCTCTGTGTCTCAGTGTCTCAGTGTCTCAGTGTCTCAGTGTCTCTGTGTCTCAGTGTCTCTGTGTCTCAGTGTCTCAGTGTCTCAGTGTCTCAGTGTCTCTGTGTCTCTGTGTCTCTGTGTCTCTGTGTCTCTGTGTCTCAGTGTCTCAGTGTCTCAGTGTCTCAGTGTCTCAGTGTCCAAGTGTCTCAGTGTCTCAGTGTCTCAGTGTCTCAGTGTCTCAGTGTCTCAGTGTCTCAGTGTCTCTGTGTCTCTGTGTCTCTGTGTCTCTGTGTCTCTGTGTCTCAGTGTCTCAGTGTCTCAGTGTCTCAGTGTCTCAGTGTCCAAGTGTCTCAGTGTCTCTGTGTCTCAGTGTCTCAGTGTCTCAGTGTCTCAGTGTCTCAGTGTCTCAGTGTCCCAGTGTCTCAGTGTCTCAGTGTCTCAGTGTCTCAGTGTCCAAGTGTCTCAGTGTCTCAGTGTCTCAGTGTCTCAGTGTCTCAGTGTCTCAGTGTCCCAGTGTCTCAGTGTCTCAGTGTCTCAGTGTCTCAGTGTCTCAGTGTCTCTGTGTCTCAGTGTCTCTGTGTCTCAGTGTCTCAGTGTCTCAGTGTCTCTGTGTCTCTGTGTCTCAGTGTCCAAGTGTCTCAGTGTCTCAGTGTCTCAGTGTCCAAGTGTCTCAGTGTCTCAGTGTCTCAGAGTGTCTCAGTGTCTCAGTGTCTCAGTGTCCTCTTGTCTCTGTGTCTCAGTGTCTCAGTGTCTCAGTGTCTCAGTGTCTAGTGTCTCAGTGTCTCAGTGTCTCTGTGTCTCTGTGTCTCTGTGTCTCTGTGTCTCAGTGTCTCTGTGTCTCTGTGTCTCTGTGTCTCAGTGTCTCAGTGTCTCAGTGTCTCAGTGTCTCTGTGTCTCAGTGTCTCAGTGTCTCAGTGTCTCAGTGTCGGTCCTCAGTGTCTCAGTGTCTCAGTGTCTCTGTGTCTCAGTGTCTCAGTGTCTCTGTGTCTCTGTGTCTCAGTGTCTCAGTGTCTCAGTGTCTCAGTGTCCAAGTGTCTCAGTGTCTCAGTGTCTCTGTGTCTCAGTGTCTCAGTGTCTCAGTGTCTCAGTGTCTCTGTGTCTCTGTGTCTCTGTGTCTCAGTGTCTCTGTGTCTCTGTGTCTCTGTGTCTCAGTGTCTCTGTGTCTCTGTGTCTCAGTGTCTCAGTGTCTCAGTGTCTCAGTGTCTCAGTGTCTCAGTGTCTCAGTGTCTCTGTGTCTCTGTGTCTCAGTGTCTCTGTGTCTCTGTGTCTCAGTGTCTCAGTGTCTCAGTGTCTCAGTGGCCAAGTGTCCAAAGTGTCTCAGTGTCTCTGTGTCTCAGTGTCTCAGTGTCTCAGTGTCTCAGTGTCTCTGTGTCTCTGTGTCTCTGTGTCTCTGTGTCTCTGTGTCTCAGTGTCTCTGTGTCTCTGTGTCTCTGTGTCTCAGTGTCTCAGTGTCTCAGTGTCTCAGTGTCTCTGTGTCTCAGTGTCTCAGTGTCTCTGTGTCTCAGTGTCTCAGTGTCTCAGTGTCTCAGTGTCTCAGTGTCTCAGTGTCTCTGTGTCTCAGTGTCTCAGTGTCTCAGTGTCTCAGTGTCTCAGTGTCTCAGTGTCTCTGTGTCTCAGTGTCTCTGTGTCTCAGTGTCTCAGTGTCTCAGTGTCTCAGTGTCTCTGGGTGTCTCAGTGTCTCTGTGTCTCTGTGTCTCTGTGTCTCAGTGTCTCTGTGTCTCTGTGTCTCAGTGTCTCAGTGTCTCAGTGTCTCAGTGTCTCAGTGTCTCTGTGTCTCAGTGTCTCAGTGTCTCTGTGTCTCAGTGTCTCAGTGTCTCAGTGTCTCAGTGTCTCAGTGTCTCAGTTCTGTGTCTCAGTGTCTCTGTGTCTCAGTGTCTCTGTGTCTCTGTGTCTCTGTGTCTCTGTGTCTCTGTGTCTCAGTGTCTCAGTGTCTCAGTGTCTCAGTGTCTCAGTGTCCAAGTGTCTCAGTGTCTCAGTGTCTCAGTGTCTCAGTGTCTCAGTGTCTCAGTGTCTCAGTGTCTCTGTGTCTCTGTGTCTCTGTGTCTCTGTGTCTCTGTGTCTCAGTGTCTCAGTGTCTCAGTGTCTCAGTGTCTCAGTGTCCAAGTGTCTCAGTGTCTCTGTGTCTCAGTGTCTCAGTGTCTCAGTGTCTCAGTGTCTCTGTGTCTCTGTGTCTCTGTGTCTCTGTGTCTCTGTGTCTCAGTGTCTCTGTGTCTCTGTGTCTCTGTGTCTCAGTGTCTCAGTGTCTCAGTGTCTCAGTGTCTCAGTGTCTCAGTGTCTCTGTGTCTCAGTGTCTCAGTGTCTCTGTGTCTCAGTGTCTCAGTGTCTCTGTGTCTCTGTGTCTCAGTGTCTCAGTGTCTCAGTGTCTCAGTGTCTCTGTGTCTCAGTGTCTCTGTGTCTCAGTGTCTCAGTGTCTCAGTGTCTCAGTGTCTCTGTGTCTCTGTGTCTCTGTGTCTCTGTGTCTCTGTGTCTCAGTGTCTCTGTGTCTCTGTGTCTCAGTGTCTCAGTGTCTCAGTGTCTCAGTGTCTCAGTGTCTCTGTGTCTCAGTGTCTCAGTGTCTCTGTGTCTCAGTGTCTCAGTGTCTCAGTGTCTCAGTGTCTCAGTGTCTCAGTGTCTCTGTGTCTCAGTGTCTCAGTGTCTCTGTGTCTCTGTGTCTCTGTGTCTCTGTGTCTCTGTGTCTCAGTGTCTCAGTGTCTCTGTGTCTCTGTGTCTCTGTGTCTCTGTGTCTCAGTGTCTCTGTGTCTCTGTGTCTCAGTGTCTCAGTGTCTCAGTGTCTCAGTGTCTCTGTGTCTCAGTGTCTCTGTGTCTCAGTGTCTCAGTGTCTCAGTGTCTCAGTGTCTCTGTGTCTCTGTGTCTCTGTGTCTCTGTGTCTCTGTGTCTCAGTGTCTCAGTGTCTCAGTGTCTCAGTGTCTCAGTGTCCAAGTGTCTCAGTGTCTCAGTGTCTCAGTGTCTCAGTGGTCTCAGTGTCTCAGTGTCTCAGTGTCTCTGTGTCTCTGTGTCTCTGTGTCTCTGTGTCTCTGTGTCTCAGTGTCTCAGTGTCTCAGTGTCTCAGTGTCTCAGTGTCCAAGTGTCTCAGTGTCTCTGTGTCTCAGTGTCTCAGTGTCTCAGTGTCTCAGTGTCTCTGTGTCTCTGTGTCTCTGTGTCTCTGTGTCTCTGTGTCTCAGTGTCTCTGTGTCTCTGTGTCTCTGTGTCTCAGTGTCTCAGTGTCTCAGTGTCTCAGTGTCTCAGTGTCTCAGTGTCTCAGTGTCTCTGTGTCTCAGTGTCTCAGTGTCTCAGTGTCTCAGTGTCTCAGTGTCTCAGTGTCTCAGTGTCTCTGTGTCTCTGTGTCTCAGTGTCTCAGTGTCTCAGTGTCTCAGTGTCTCAGTGTCTCAGTGTCTCAGTGTCTCTGTGTCTCAGTGTCTCTGTGTCTCAGTGTCTCAGTGTCTCAGTGTCTCAGTGTCTCTGTGTCTCTGTGTCTCTGTGTCTCTGTGTCTCTGTGTCTCTGTGTCTCAGTGTCTCAGTGTCTCAGTGTCTCAGTGTCTCAGTGTCCAATGTCTCAGTGTCTCTGTGTCTCAGTGTCTCAGTGTCTCAGTGTCTCAGTGTCTCTGTGTCTCTGTGTCTCTGTGTCTCTGTGTCTCTGTGTCTCAGTGTCTCTGTGTCTCTGTGTCTCTGTGTCTCAGTGTCTCAGTGTCTCAGTGTCTCAGTGTCTCAGTGTCTCAGTGTCTCTGTGTCTCAGTGTCTCAGTGTCTCTGTGTCTCAGTGTCTCAGTGTCTCTGTGTCTCTGTGTCTCAGTGTCTCAGTGTCTCAGTGTCTCAGTGTCTCTGTGTCTCAGTGTCTCTGTGTCTCAGTGTCTCAGTGTCTCAGTGTCTCAGTGTCTCTGTGTCTCTGTGTCTCTGTGTCTCTGTGTCTCTGTGTCTCAGTGTCTCTGTGTCTCTGTGTCTCAGTGTCTCAGTGTCTCAGTGTCCAAGTGTCTCAGTGTCTCAGTGTCTCAGTGTCTCTGTGTCTCTGTGTCTCAGTGTCCAAGTGTCTCAGTGTCGCAGTGTCTCAGTGTCTCAGTGTCTCAGTGTCTCAGTGTCTCAGTGTCTCTGTGTCTCAGTGTCTCAGTGTCTCAGTGTCTCTGTGTCTCAGTGTCTCAGTGTCTCTGTGTCTCAGTGTCTCAGTGTCTCAGTGTCTCAGTGTCTCAGTGTCCTCAGTGTCTCAGTGTCTCTGTGTCTCAGTGTCTCTGTGTCTCAGTGTCTCAGTGTCTCAGTGTCTCAGTGTCTCTGTGTCTCTGTGTCTCTGTGTCTCTGTGTCTCTGTGTCTCAGTGTCTCTGTGTCTCTGTGTCTCTGTGTCTCAGTGTCTCAGTGTCTCAGTGTCTCAGTGTCTCAGTGTCTCTGTGTCTCAGTGTCTCAGTGTCTCTGTGTCTCAGTGTCTCAGTGTCTCAGTGTCTCAGTGTCTCAGTGTCTCAGTGTCTCAGTGTCTCTGTGTCTCAGTGTCTCTGTGTCTCAGTGTCTCAGTGTCTCAGTGTCCAAGTGTCTCAGTGTCTCAGTGTCTCTGTGTCTCACTGTCTCAGTGTCTCAGTGTCTCAGTGTCTCAGTGTCTCTGTGTCTCTGTGTCTCTGTGTCTCTGTGTCTCTGTGTCTCTGTGTCTCAGTGTCCAAGTGTCTCAGTGTCTCAGTGTCTCAGTGTCCAAGTGTCTCAGTGTCTCAGTGTCTCAGTGTCTCTGTGTCTCTGTGTCTCAGTGTCCAAGTGTCTCAGTGTCTCAGTGTCTCAGTGTCCAAGTGTCTCAGTGTCTCAGTGTCTCAGTGTCTCTGTGTCTCTGTGTCTCAGTGTCCAAGTGTCTCAGTGTCGCAGTGTCTCAGTGTCTCTGTGTCTCTGTGTCTCAGTGTCCAAGTGTCTCAGTGTCTCAGTGTCTCAGTGTCCAAGTGTCTCAGTGTCTCTGTGTCTCAGTGTCTCAGTGTCTCAGTGTCTCTGTGTCTCAGTGTCTCAGTGTCTCAGTGTCTCAGTGTCCAAGTGTCTCAGTGTCTCAGTGTCTCAGTGTCTCTGTGTCTCTGTGTCTCAGTGTCCAAGTGTCTCAGTGTCTCAGTGTCTCAGTGTCTCTGTGTCTCTGTGTCTCAGTGTCTCAGTGTCTCTGTGTCTCTGTGTCTCAGTGTCTCAGTGTCTCTGTGTCCAGTGTCTCAGTGTCTCAGTGTCTCTGTGTCTCAGTGTCTCAGTGTCTCAGTGTCCAAGTGTCTCAGTGTCTCAGTGTCTCAGTGTCCAAGTGTCTCAGTGTCTCAGTGTCTCAGTGTCCAAGTGTCTCAGTGTCTCAGTGTCTCAGTGTCCAAGTGTCTCAGTGTCGCAGTGTCTCAGTGTCTCTGTGTCTCTGTGTCTCAGTGTCTCAGTGTCTCAGTGTCTCAGTGTCTCTGTGTCTCAGTGTC
>NW_027252498.1:0-7500 GCF_044704955.1 Pristiophorus japonicus
ACTGTCGGAGGGGCAGTACTGAGGGAGTGCCGCACTGTCGGAGGGACAGTACTGAGGGAGTGCCGCACTGTCGGAGGGACAGTACTGAGGAGGGTGCCGCACTGTCGGAGGGACAGTACTGAGGGAGTGCCGCACTGTCGGAGGGACAGTACTGAGGGAGTGCCGCACTGTCGGAGGGGACAGTACTGAGGGAGTGCCGCACTGTCGGAGGGACAGTACTGAGGAGTGCCGCACTGTCGGAGGGACAGTACTGAGGGAGTGCCGCACTGTCGGAGGGACAGTACTGAGGGAGTGCCGCACTGTCGGAGGGACAGTACTGAGGGAGTGCCGCACTGTCGGAGGGACAGTACTGAGGGAGTGCCGCACTGTCGGAGGGGCAGTACTGAGGGAGTGCCGCACTGTCGGAGGGACAGTACTGAGGGAGTGCCGCACTGTCGGAGGGACAGTACTGAGGGAGTGCCGCACTGTCGGAGGGACAGTACTGAGGGAGTGCCGCACTGTCGGAGGGACAGTACTGAGGGAGTGCCGCACTGTCGGAGGGACAGTACTGAGGGAGTGCCGCACTGTCGGAGGGACAGTACTGAGGGAGTGCCGCACTGTCGGAGGGACAGTACTGAGGGAGTGCCGCACTGTCGGAGGGACAGTACTGAGGGAGTGCCGCACTGTCGGAGGGACAGTACTGAGGGAGTGCCGCACTGTCGGAGGACAGTACTGAGGGAGTGCCGCACTGTCGGAGGGACAGTACTGAGGGAGTGCCGCACTGTCGGAGGGACAGTACTGAGGGAGTGCCGCACTGTCGGAGGGACAGTACTGAGGGAGTGCCGCACTGTCGGAGGGACAGTACTGAGGGAGTGCCGCACTGTCGGAGGGACAGTACTGAGGGAGTGCCGCACTGTCGGAGGGACAGTACTGAGGGAGTGCCGCACTGTCGGAGGGACAGTACTGAGGGAGTGCCGCACTGTCGGAGGGACAGTACTGAGGGAGTGCCGCACTGTCGGAGGGACAGTACTGAGGGAGTGCCGCACTGTCGGAGGGGACAGTACTGAGGGAGTGCCGCACTGTCGGAGGGACAGTACTGAGGGAGTGCCGCACTGTCGGAGGGACAGTACTGAGGGAGTGCCGCACTGTCGGAGGGACAGTACTGAGGGAGTGCCGCACTGTCGGAGGGACAGTACTGAGGGAGTGCCGCACTGTCGGAGGGACAGTACTGAGGGAGTGCCGCACTGTCGGAGGGACAGTACTGAGGGAGTGCCGCACTGTCGGAGGGACAGTACTGAGGGAGTGCCGCACTGTCGGAGGGACAGTACTGAGGGAGTGCCGCACTGTCGGAGGGACAGTACTGAGGGAGTGCCGCACTGTCGGAGGGACAGTACTGAGGGAGTGCCGCACTGTCGGAGGGACAGTACTGAGGGAGTGCCGCACTGTCGGAGGGACAGTACTGAGGGAGTGCCGCACTGTCGGAGGGACAGTACTGAGGGAGTGCCGCACTGTCGGAGGGACAGTACTGAGGGAGTGCCGCACTGTCGGAGGGACAGTACTGAGGGAGTGCCGCACTGTCGGAGGGACAGTACTGAGGGAGTGCCGCACTGTCGGAGGGACAGTACTGAGGGAGTGCCGCACTGTCGGAGGGACAGTACTGAGGGAGTGCCGCACTGTCGGAGGGACAGTACTGAGGGAGTGCCGCACTGTCGGAGGGGCAGTACTGAGGGAGTGCCGCACTGTCGGAGGGACAGTACTGAGGGAGTGCCGCACTGTCGGAGGGACAGTACTGAGGGAGTGCCGCACTGTCGGAGGGACAGTACTGAGGGAGTGCCGCACTGTCGGAGGGACAGTACTGAGGGAGTGCCGCACTGTCGGAGGGACAGTACTGAGGGAGTGCCGCACTGTCGGAGGGACAGTACTGAGGGAGTGCCGCACTGTCGGAGGGACAGTACTGAGGGAGTGCCGCACTGTCGGAGGGACAGTACTGAGGGAGTGCCGCACTGTCGGAGGGACAGTACTGAGGGAGTGCCGCACTGTCGGAGGGACAGTACTGAGGGAGTGCCGCACTGTCGGAGGGACAGTACTGAGGGAGTGCCGCACTGTCGAGGGACAGTACTGAGGGAGTGCCGCACTGTCGGAGGGACAGTACTGAGGGAGTGCCGCACTGTCGGAGGGGACAGTACTGAGGGAGTGCCGCACTGTCGGAGGGGCAGTACTGAGGGAGTGCCGCACTGTCGGAGGGACAGTACTGAGGGAGTGCCGCACTGTCGGAGGGACAGTACTGAGGGAGTGCCGCACTGTCGGAGGGACAGTACTGAGGGAGTGCCGCACTGTCGGAGGGACAGTACTGAGGGAGTGCCGCACTGTCGGAGGGACAGTACTGAGGGAGTGCCGCACTGTCGGAGGGACAGTACTGAGGGAGTGCCGCACTGTCGGAGGGACAGTACTGAGGGAGTGCCGCACTGTCGGAGGGACAGTACTGAGGGAGTGCCGCACTGTCGGAGGGACAGTACTGAGGGAGTGCCGCACTGTCGGAGGGACAGTACTGAGGGAGTGCCGCACTGTCGGAGGGACAGTACTGAGGGAGTGCCGCACTGTCGGAGGGACAGTACTGAGGGAGTGCCGCACTGTCGGAGGGACAGTACTGAGGGAGTGCCGCACTGTCGGAGGGACAGTACTGAGGGAGTGCCGCACTGTCGGAGGGACAGTACTGAGGGAGTGCCGCACTGTCGGAGGGACAGTACTGAGGGAGTGCCGCACTGTCGGAGGGACAGTACTGAGGGAGTGCCGCACTGTCGGAGGGACAGTACTGAGGAGTGCCGCACTGTCGGAGGGACAGTACTGAGGGAGTGCCGCACTGTCGGAGGGACAGTACTGAGGGAGTGCCGCACTGTCGGAGGGACAGTACTGAGGGAGTGCCGCACTGTCGGAGGGACAGTACTGAGGGAGTGCCGCACTGTCGGAGGGACAGTACTGAGGGAGTGCCGCACTGTCGGAGGGACAGTACTGAGGGAGTGCCGCACTGTCGGAGGGACAGTACTGAGGGAGTGCCGCACTGTCGGAGGGACAGTACTGAGGGAGTGCCGCACTGTCGGAGGGACAGTACTGAGGGAGTGCCGCACTGTCGGAGGGACAGTACTGAGGGAGTGCCGCACTGTCGGAGGGACAGTACTGAGGGAGTGCCGCACTGTCGGAGGGACAGTACTGAGGGAGTGCCGCACTGTCGGAGGGACAGTACTGAGGGAGTGCCGCACTGTCGGAGGGACAGTACTGAGGGAGTGCCGCACTGTCGGAGGGACAGTACTGAGGGAGTGCCGCACTGTCGGAGGGACAGTACTGAGGGAGTGCCGCACTGTCGGAGGGACAGTACTGAGGGAGTGCCGCACTGTCGGAGGGACAGTACTGAGGGAGTGCCGCACTGTCGGAGGGACAGTACTGAGGGAGTGCCGCACTGTCGGAGGGACAGTACTGAGGGAGTGCCGCACTGTCGGAGGGACAGTACTGAGGGAGTGCCGCACTGTCGGAGGGACAGTACTGAGGAGTGCCGCACTGTCGGAGGGACAGTACTGAGGGAGTGCCGCACTGTCGGAGGGACAGTACTGAGGGAGCGCCGCACTGTCGGAGGGACAGTACTGAGGGAGTGCCGCACTGTCGGAGGGACAGTACTGAGGGAGTGCCGCACTGTCGGAGGGACAGTACTGAGGGAGTGCCGCACTGTCGGAGGGACAGTACTGAGGGAGTGCCGCACTGTCGGAGGGACAGTACTGAGGGAGTGCCGCACTGTCGGAGGGACAGTACTGAGGGAGTGCCGCACTGTCGGAGGGACAGTACTGAGGGAGTGCCGCACTGTCGGAGGGACAGTACAGAGGGAGTGCCGCACTGTCGGAGGGGCAGTACTGAGGGAGTGCCGCACTGTCGGAGGGACAGTACTGAGGGAGTGCCGCACTGTCGGAGGGACAGTACTGAGGGAGTGCCGCACTGTCGGAGGGACAGTACTGAGGGAGTGCCGCACTGTCGGAGGGACAGTACTGAGGGAGTGCCGCACTGTCGGAGGGACAGTACTGAGGGAGTGCCGCACTGTCGGAGGGACAGTACTGAGGGAGTGCCGCACTGTCGGAGGGACAGTACTGAGGGAGTGCCGCACTGTCGGAGGGACAGTACTGAGGGAGTGCCGCACTGTCGGAGGGACAGTACTGAGGGAGTGCCGCACTGTCGGAGGACAGTACTGAGGGAGTGCCGCACTGTCGGAGGGACAGTACTGAGGGAGTGCCGCACTGTCGGAGGGACAGTACTGAGGGAGTGCCGCACTGTCGGAGGGACAGTACTGAGGGAGTGCCGCACTGTCGGAGGGACAGTACTGAGGGAGTGCCGCACTGTCGGAGGGACAGTACTGAGGGAGTGCCGCACTGTCGGAGGGGCAGTACTGAGGGAGTGCCGCACTGTCGGAGGGTCAGTACTGAGGGAGTGCCGCACTGTCGGAGGGACAGTACTGAGGGAGTGCCGCACTGTCGGAGGGACAGTACTGAGGGAGTGCCGCACTGTCGGAGGGACAGTACTGAGGGAGTGCCGCACTGTCGGAGGGACAGTACTGAGGGAGTGCCGCACTGTCGGAGGGACAGTACTGAGGGAGTGCCGCACTGTCGGAGGGGCAGTACTGAGGGAGTGCCGCACTGTCGGAGGGACAGTACTGAGGGAGTGCCGCACTGTCGGAGGGACAGTACTGAGGGAGTGCCGCACTGTCGGAGGGACAGTACTGAGGGAGTGCCGCACTGTCGGAGGGACAGTACTGAGGGAGTGCCGCACTGTCGGAGGGACAGTACTGAGGGAGTGCCGCACTGTCGGAGGGACAGTACTGAGGGAGCGCCGCACTGTCGGAGGGACAGTACTGAGGGAGTGCCGCACTGTCGGAGGGACAGTACTGAGGGAGTGCCGCACTGTCGGAGGGACAGTACTGAGGGAGTGCCGCACTGTCGGAGGGACAGTACTGAGGGAGTGCCGCACTGTCGGAGGGGCAGTACTGAGGGAGTGCCGCACTGTCGGAGGGACAGTACTGAGGGAGTGCCGCACTGTCGGAGGGACAGTACTGAGGGAGTGCCGCACTGTCGGAGGGACAGTACTGAGGGAGTGCCGCACTGTCGGAGGGACAGTACTGAGGGAGTGCCGCACTGTCGGAGGGACAGTACTGAGGGAGTGCCGCACTGTCGGAGGGACAGTACTGAGGGAGTGCCGCACTGTCGGAGGGACAGTACTGAGGGAGTGCCGCACTGTCGGAGGGACAGTACTGAGGGAGTGCCGCACTGTCGGAGGGACAGTACTGAGGGAGTGCCGCACTGTCGGAGGGACAGTACTGAGGGAGTGCCGCACTGTCGGAGGGACAGTACTGAGGGAGTGCCGCACTGTCGGAGGGGCAGTACTGAGGGAGTGCCGCACTGTCGGAGGGACAGTACTGAGGGAGTGCCGCACTGTCGGAGGGACAGTACTGAGGGAGTGCCGCACTGTCGGAGGGACAGTACTGAGGGAGTGCCGCACTGTCGGAGGGACAGTACTGAGGGAGTGCCGCACTGTCGGAGGGACAGTACTGAGGGAGTGCCGCACTGTCGGAGGGACAGTACTGAGGGAGTGCCGCACTGTCGGAGGGACAGTACTGAGGGAGCGCCGCACTGTCGGAGGGACAGTACTGAGGGAGTGCCGCACTGTCGGAGGGACAGTACTGAGGGAGTGCCGCACTGTCGGAGGGACAGTACTGAGGGAGTGCCGCACTGTCGGAGGGGCAGTACTGAGGGAGTGCCGCACTGTCGGAGGGACAGTACTGAGGGAGTGCCGCACTGTCGGAGGGACAGTACTGAGGGAGTGCCGCACTGTCGGAGGGACAGTACTGAGGGAGTGCCGCACTGTCGGAGGGACAGTACTGAGGGAGTGCCGCACTGTCGGAGGGACAGTACTGAGGGAGTGCCGCACTGTCGGAGGGACAGTACTGAGGGAGTGCCGCACTGTCGGAGGGACAGTACTGAGGGAGTGCCGCACTGTCGGAGGGACAGTACTGAGGGAGTGCCGCACTGTCGGAGGGGCAGTACTGAGGGAGTGCCGCACTGTCGGAGGGGCAGTACTGAGGGAGTGCCGCACTGTCGGAGGGACAGTACTGAGGGAGTGTCGGAGGGACAGTACTGAGGGAGTGCCGCACTGTCGGAGGGACAGTACTGAGGGAGTGCCGCACTGTCGGAGGGACAGTACTGAGGGAGTGCCGCACTGTCGGAGGGACAGTACTGAGGGAGTGCCGCACTGTCGGAGGGACAGTACTGAGGGAGTGCCGCACTGTCGGAGGGACAGTACTGAGGGAGTGCCGCACTGTCGGAGGGACAGTACTGAGGGAGTGCCGCACTGTCGGAGGGACAGTACTGAGGGAGTGCCGCACTGTCGGAGGGACAGTACTGAGGGAGTGCCGCACTGTCGGAGGGACAGTACTGAGGGAGTGCCGCACTGTCGGAGGGACAGTACTGAGGGAGTGCCGCACTGTCGGAGGGACAGTACTGAGGGAGTGCCGCACTGTCGGAGGGACAGTACTGAGGGACCGGTGCTGGACCTGCCCCGGGGGGGGGAGGGGGGGGTGTACGGTGAAGGTGCTATATAAACACCAGTTGTTGTTGTAGTGTGTGACCCTGTAATACCCTCCCTGGCCCTGCAGGGGGCGCTTTACTCGGCATTCACCGCCTCAGCCAATGGCAGCCGGCCCTCTCTTTGATGGGCAGCCGCTGCAGCCAATGGCCGGCGCCGCCCGCCTGTGAGGGAACCCGCCCACTCGACTTGGTGATGGACAGCTCCCGCCGCCCAATCACAGGGCGGCTCCGGCTCCCCTTCTGTTCCCGCCCCAGCGTCATTGCGTCATCGCGCTTTGGCGCCAAGCGTTGGAAATGGCCCTTAAAGCGGAGCTGCACATCACCGCTAATTATGGTTGTGACAACTCTAATTCAGTCCAGGCCCAATTAAAGCGGGAACCGGACTGTGGAAAGTCAGTGGGTGGGAGAGGATGGGAAAGGGGAGAAATGCAGGGACAGGGGCCGGGGGGGGGGGATGGAAAAGGGAGAAATAAGTCACAGAATTGCTTTGAATCATCGAAATATAGAAACATAGAAAATAGGTTCAGGAGTGGGCTATTCGGCCCTTGGAGCCTGCACCAACATTCAATAAGATCATGGCTGATCATTCCCTCAGTCCCCCTTTCCTGCTTTCTCTCCATACCCCTCGATCCCTTTAGCCGTAAGGACCACATCTAACTCCCTCTGGAATATATCCAATGAACTGGTCCCAACAACTCTCTGCGGCCGGGAATTCCACAGGTTCACCACTCTCTGGGTGAAGAAGTTTCTCCTCATCTCGGTCCTAAATGGCTGACCCCTTATCCCTAGACTGTGACCCTGGTTCTGGACTTCCCCAACATCGGGAACATTCTTCCTGCATCTAACCTGTCCAGTCCCGTCAGAATCTTATATGTTTCTATGAGGTCCCCTCTCATCCTTCTAA
>NW_027252498.1:10000-15000 GCF_044704955.1 Pristiophorus japonicus
CTGTGTCTCAGTGTCTCAGTGTCTCTGTGTCTCAGTGTCTCTGTGTCCCAGTGCCCCAGTGCCCCAGTGCCTCAGTGTCTCTGTGTCTCAGTGTCTCTGTGTCTCAGTGTCTCAGTGTCTCTGTGTCTCAGTGTCTCAATGTCCCAGTGTCCCAGTGCCCCAGTGCCTCAGTGTCTCTGTGTCTCAGTGTCTCAGTGTCTCAGTGTCTCAATGTCCCAGTGTCCCAGTGCCCCAGTGCCTCAGTGTCTCTGTGTCTCAGTGTCTCAGTGTCTCAGTGTCTCAGTGTCTCTGTGTCTCAGTGTCTCAGTGTCTCTGTGCCTCAGTGCCCCAGTGCCTCAGTGTCTCTGTGCCTCAGTGTCTCAGTGTCTCTGTGTCTCAGTGCCTCAGTGTCTCTGTGTCTCAGTGTCTCAGTGTCTCACTGTCCCAGTGTCCCAGTGTCTCTGTGTCTCTGTGTCTCAGTGTCTTAGTGTCTCAGTGTCTCTGTGTCTCAGTGTCTCAGTGTCTCAGTGTCTCTGTGTCTCAGTGTCTCACTGTCCCAGTGTCCCAGTGTCTCTGTGTCTCTGTGTCTCTGTGTCTCTGTGTCTCTGTGTCTCAGTGTCTCAGTGTCTCAGTGTCCCAGTGTCTCTGTGTCTCTGTGCCTCAGTGTCTCAGTGCCTCAGTGTCTCTGTGTCTCAGTGTCTCAGTGTCTCAGTGTCTCTGTGTCTCTGTGTCTCAGTGTCTTAGTGTCTCAGTGTCTCTGTGTCTCAGTGTCTCAGTGTCTCAGTCTCCCAGTGCCCCAGTGTCTCAGTGTCTCAGTGTCCCAGTGTCTCAGTGCCTCAGTGTCTCTGTGTCTCTGTGTCTCAGTGTCTCAGTGTCTCAGTGTCTCTGTGTCTCTGTGTCTCAGTGTCTCAGTGTCTCTGTGCCTCAGTGTCTCTGTGTCTCAGTGTCTCAGTGTCTCTGTGTCTCTGTGTCTCAGTGTCTCAGTGTCTCAGTGTCTCTGTGTCTCAGTGTCTCAGTGTCCCAGTGCCCCAGTGCCCCAGTGCCTCAGTGTCTCTGTGTCTCAGTGTCTCAGTGTCTCTGTGTCTCAGTGCCTCAGTGTCTCTGTGTCTCAGTGTCTCAGTGTCTCAGTGTCTCTGTGTCTCAGTGTCTCAGTGTCCCAGTGCCCCAGTGCCCCAGTGCCTCAGTGTCTCTGTGTCTCTGTGTCTCAGTGTCTCAGTGTCTCTGTGTCTCAGTGTCTCAGTGTCTCTGTGTCTCAGTGTCTCTGTGTCTCAGTGTCTCAATGTCCCAGTGTCCCAGTGCCCCAGTGCCTCAGTGTCTCTGTGTCTCAGTGTCTCAGTGCCTCTGTGTCTCAGTGCCTCAGTGTCTCTGTGTCTCAGTGTCTCAGTGTCTCAGTGTCTCTGTGTCTCAGTGTCTCAGTGTCCCAGTGCCCCAGTGCCCCAGTGCCTCAGTGTCTCTGTGTCTCAGTGTCTCAGTGTCTCTGTGTCTCAGTGCCTCAGTGTCTCAGTGTCTCAGTGTCTCAGTGTCTCTGTGTCTCAGTGTCTCTGTGTCTCAGTGTCTCAGTGTCTCTGTGTCTCAGTGTCTCAGTGTCCCAGTGCCCCAGTGCCCCAGTGCCTCAGTGTCTCTGTGTCTCTGTGTCTCAGTGTCTCAGTGTCTCTGTGTCTCAGTGTCTCAGTGTCTCTGTGTCTCAGTGTCTCAGTGCCCCAGTGTCTCAGTGTCTCAGTGTCTCAGTGTCCCAGTGCCTCAGTGTCTCTGTGTCTCAGTGTCTCAGTGTCTCTGTGTCTCAGTGTCTCAGTGTCTCTGTGTCTCAGTGTCTCAGTGTCCCAGTGCCCCAGTGTCTCAGTGTCTCAGTGTCTCAGTGTCCAAGTGCCTCAGTGTCTCTGTGACTCAGTGTCTCAGTGTCTCTGTGTCTCAGTGTCTCAGTGTCTCAGTGCCCCAGTGCCTCAGTGTTTCTGTGTCTCAGTGTCTCTGTGTCTCAGTGTCTCAGTGTCTCAGTGTCTCAGTGTCTCTGTGTCTCAGTGTCTCAGTGTCTCAGTGTCTCAGTGTCCCAGTGTTTCTGTGTCTCAGTGTCTCTGTGTCTCTGTGTCTCAGTGTCTCTGTGTCTCTGTGTCTCTGTGTCTCAGTGTCTCTGTGTCTCAGTGTCTCAGTGTCCCAGTGTCTCAGTGTCCCAGTGCCCCAGTGTCTCAGTGTCTCAGTGTCTCAGTGTCCCAGTGTCTCAGTGTCCCAGTGCCCCAGTGTCTCAGTGTCTCTGTGTCTCAGTGTCACAGTGTCTCAGTGTCCCAGTGTCCCAGTGTCTCTGTGTCACTGTGTATCAGTGTCTCAGTGTCCCAGTGTCTCTGTGTCTCTGTGTCTCAGTGTCTCAGTGTCTCAGTGTCCCAGTGCCCCAGTGCCTCAGTGTCTCTGTGTCTCAGTGTCTCAGTGTCTCAGTGTCTCTGTGTCTCAGTGTCTGAGTGTCCCAGTGTCTCAGTGTCTCAGTGTCTCAGTGTCTCAGTGTCTCAGTGTCTCAGTGTCCCAGTGCCCCAGTGCCTCAGTGTCTCTGTGTCTCAGTGTCTCAGTGTCCCAGTGTCTCTGTGTCTCAGTGTCACAGTGTCTCAGTGTCTCTGTGTCTCTGTGTCTCAGTGTCTCAGTGTCCCAGTGCCCCAGTGCCTCAGTGTCTCTGTGTCTCAGTGTCTCTGTGTCCCAGTGCCCCAGTGCCTCAGTGTCTCTGTGTCTCAGTGTCTCAGTGTCTCAGTGTCTCAGTGTCACAGTGTCTCAGTGTCTCTGTGTCTCTGTGTCTCTGTGTCTCAGTGTCCCAGTGCCCCAGTGCCTCAGTGTCTCTGTGTCTCAGTGCCTCAGTGTCCCAGTGTCTCTGTGTCTCAGTGTCTCAGTGTCTCAGTGTCCCAGTGTCTCAGTGTCTCAGTGTCTCTGTGTCTCAGTGTCTCAGTGTCTCAGTGTCTCTGTGTCTCAGTGTCTCAGTGTCCCAGTGCCCCAGTGCCTCAGTGTCTCTGTGTCTCAGTGTCTCAGTGTCTCTGTGTCTCTGTGTCTCAGTGTCCCAGTGTCTCAGTGTCTCAGTGTCTCTGTGTCACAGTGTCTCAGTGTCTCTGTGTCTCTGTGTCTCAGTGTCTCTGTGTCCCAGTGCCCCAGTGCCTCAGTGTCTCTGTGTCTCAGTGCCTCAGTGTCCCAGTTTCTCTGTGTCTCAGTGTCTCAGTGTCCCAGTGTCTCAGTGTCTCATTGTCTCTGTGTCTCAGTGTCTCAGTGTCTCTGTGTCTCAGTGTCTCAGTGTCCCAGTGTCCCAGTGCCCCAGTGCCTCAGTGTCTCTGTGTCTCAATGTCTCAGTGTCTCTGTGTCTCAGTGCCTCAGTGTCTCAGTGTGTCAGTGTCCTAGTGTCTCTGTGTCTCAGTGTCTCTGTGTCTCAGTGTCTCAGTGTCTCAGTGTCTCTGTGTCTCGGTGTCCCAGTGCCCCAGTGCCCCAGTGCCTCAGTGTCTCTGTGTCTCAGTGCCTCAGTGTCTCAGTGTCCCAGTGTCTCTGTGTCTCAGTGTCTCTGTGTCTCAGTGTCTCAGTGTCTCAGTGTCTCAGTGTCTCTGTGTCTCGGTGTCCCAGTGCCCCAGTGCCCCAGTGCCTCAGTGTCTCTGTGTCTCAGTGCCTCAGTGTCTCAGTGTCTCAGTGTCCCAGTGTCTCAGTGTCTCTGTGTCTCAGTGTCTCAGTGTCTCAGTGTCTCTGTGTCTCGGTGTCCCAGTGCCCCAGTGCCCCAGTGCCTCAGTGTCTCTGTGTCTCAGTGTCTCTGTGTCTCAGTGTCTCAGTGTCCCAGTGTCTCTGTGTCTCAGTGTCTCTGTGTCTCAGTGTCTCAGTGTCTCAGTGTCCCAGTGCCCCAGTGCCCCAGTGCCTCAGTGTCTCAGTGTCTCTGTGTCTCTGTGTCTCAGTGCCTCAGTGTCTCAGTGCCTCAGTGTCTCAGTGCCTCAGTGTCTCTGTGTCTCTGTGTCTCAGTGCCTCAGTGTCTCTGTGTCTCAGTGTCTCAGTGTCTCTGTGTCTCGGAGGGACAGTACTGAGGGAGTGCCGCACTGTCGGAGGGACAGTACTGAGGGAGTGCCGCACTGTCGGAGGGACAGTACTGAGGGAGTGCCGCACTGTCGGAGGGACAGTACTGAGGGAGTGCCGCACTGTCGGAGGGACAGTACTGAGGGAGTGCCGCACTGTCGGAGGGACAGTACTGAGGGAGTGCCGCACTGTCGGAGGGACAGTACTGAGGGAGTGCCGCACTGTCGGAGGGACAGTACTGAGGGAGTGCCGCACGGTCGGAGGGACAGTACTGAGGGAGTGCCGCACTGTCGGAGGGACAGTACTGAGGGAGTGCCGCACTGTCGGAGGGACAGTACTGAGGGAGTGCCGCACTGTCGGAGGGACAGTACTGAGGGAGTGCCGCACTGTCGGAGGGACAGTACTGAGGGAGTGCCGCACTGTCGGAGGGACAGTACTGAGGGAGTGCCGCACTGTCGGAGGGACAGTACTGAGGGAGTGCCGCACTGTCGGAGGGACAGTACTGAGGGAGTGCCGCACTGTCGGAGGGGCAGTACTGAGGGAGTGCCGCACTGTCGGAGGGGCAGTACTGAGGGAGTGCCGCACTGTCGGAGGGGCAGTACTGAGGGAGTGCCGCACTGTCGGAGGGACAGTACTGAGGGAGTGCCGCACTGTCGGAGGGGCAGTACTGAGGGAGTGCCGCACTGTCGGAGGGACAGTACTGAGGGAGTGCCGCACTGTCGGAGGGACAGTACTGAGGGAGTGCCGCACTGTCGGAGGGACAGTACTGAGGGAGTGCCGCACTGTCGGAGGGGCAGTACTGAGGGAGTGCCGCACTGTCGGAGGGACAGTACTGAGGGAGTGCCGCACTGTCGGAGGGACAGTACTGAGGGAGTGCCGCACTGTCGGAGGGACAGTACTGAGGGAGTGCCGCACTGTCGGAGGGACAGTACTGAGGGAGTGCCGCACTGTCGGAGGGACAGTACTGAGGGAGTGCCGCACTGTCGGAGGGACAGTACTGAGGGAGTGCC
>NW_027252498.1:20000-24622 GCF_044704955.1 Pristiophorus japonicus
GCCCCAGTGCCTCAGTGCCCCAGTGCCTCAGTGTCTCTGTGCCTCAGTGTCTCAGTGTCTCTGTGTCTCAGTGCCTCAGTGTCTCTGTGTCTCAGTGTCTCAGTGTCTCACTGTCCCAGTGTCCCAGTGTCTCTGTGTCTCTGTGTCTCAGTGTCTTAGTGTCTCAGTGTCTCTGTGTCTCAGTGTCTCAGTGTCTCAGTGTCTCTGTGTCTCAGTGTCTCACTGTCCCAGTGTCCCAGTGTCTCTGTGTCTCTGTGTCTCAGTGTCTCAGTGTCTTAGTGTCTCAGTGTCTCTGTGTCTCAGTGTCTCAGTGTCTCAGTGTCCCAGTGTCTCTGTGTCTCTGTGCCTCAGTGTCTCAGTGCCTCAGTGTCTCTGTGTCTCAGTGTCTCAGTGTCTCTGTGTCTCTGTGTCTCAGTGTCTTAGTGTCTCAGTGTCTCTGTGTCTCAGTGTCTCAGTGTCTCAGTCTCCCAGTGCCCCAGTGTCTCAGTGTCTCAGTGTCCCAGTGTCTCAGTGCCTCAGTGTCTCTGTGTCTCAGTGTCTCAGTGTCTCTGTGTCTCAGTGTCTCAGTGTCTCAGTGTCTCTGTGTCTCTGTGTCTCAGTGTCTTAGTGTCTCAGTGTCTCTGTGTCTCAGTGTCCCAGTGCCCCAGTGTCTCAGTGTCTCAGTGTCTCAGTGTCTCAGTGTCTCTGTGTCTCAGTGCCTCAGTGTCTCAGTGTCTCAGTGTCTCAGTGTCCAAGTGCCTCAGTGTCTCTGTGACTCAGTGTCTCAGTGTCTCTGTGTCTCAGTGTCTCAGTGTCTCAGTGCCCCAGTGCCTCAGTGTTTCTGTGTCTCAGTGTCTCTGTGTCTCAGTGTCTCAGTGTCTCAGTGTCTCAGTGTCTCTGTGTCTCAGTGTCTCAGTGTCTCAGTGTCTCAGTGTCCCAGTGTTTCTGTGTCTCAGTGTCTCTGTGTCTCTGTGTCTCAGTGTCTCTGTGTCTCTGTGTCTCTGTGTCTCAGTGTCTCTGTGTCTCAGTGTCTCAGTGTCCCAGTGTCTCAGTGTCCCAGTGCCCCAGTGTCTCAGTGTCTCAGTGTCTCAGTGTCCCAGTGTCTCAGTGTCCCAGTGCCCCAGTGTCTCAGTGTCTCTGTGTCTCAGTGTCACAGTGTCTCAGTGTCCCAGTGTCCCAGTGTCTCTGTGTCACTGTGTATCAGTGTCTCAGTGTCCCAGTGTCTCTGTGTCTCTGTGTCTCAGTGTCTCAGTGTCTCAGTGTCCCAGTGCCCCAGTGCCTCTGTGTCTCAGTGTCTCAGTGTCTCAGTGTCTCAGTGTCTCTGTGTCTCAGTGTCTGAGTGTCCCAGTGTCTCAGTGTCTCAGTGTCTCAGTGTCTCAGTGTCTCAGTGTCTCAGTGTCCCAGTGCCCCAGTGCCTCAGTGTCTCTGTGTCTCAGTGTCTCAGTGTCCCAGTGTCTCTGTGTCTCAGTGTCACAGTGTCTCAGTGTCTCTGTGTCTCTGTGTCTCAGTGTCTCAGTGTCCCAGTGCCCCAGTGCCTCAGTGTCTCTGTGTCTCAGTGTCTCTGTGTCCCAGTGCCCCAGTGCCTCAGTGTCTCTGTGTCTCAGTGTCTCAGTGTCTCAGTGTCTCAGTGTCACAGTGTCTCAGTGTCTCTGTGTCTCTGTGTCTCTGTGTCTCAGTGTCCCAGTGCCCCAGTGCCTCAGTGTCTCTGTGTCTCAGTGCCTCAGTGTCCCAGTGTCTCTGTGTCTCAGTGTCTCAGTGTCTCAGTGTCCCAGTGTCTCAGTGTCTCAGTGTCTCTGTGTCTCAGTGTCTCAGTGTCTCAGTGTCTCTGTGTCTCAGTGTCTCAGTGTCCCAGTGCCCCAGTGCCTCAGTGTCTCTGTGTCTCAGTGTCTCAGTGTCTCTGTGTCTCTGTGTCTCAGTGTCCCAGTGTCTCAGTGTCTCAGTGTCTCTGTGTCACAGTGTCTCAGTGTCTCTGTGTCTCTGTGTCTCAGTGTCTCTGTGTCCCAGTGCCCCAGTGCCTCAGTGTCTCTGTGTCTCAGTGCCTCAGTGTCCCAGTTTCTCTGTGTCTCAGTGTCTCAGTGTCCCAGTGTCTCAGTGTCTCATTGTCTCTGTGTCTCAGTGTCTCAGTGTCTCTGTGTCTCAGTGTCTCAGTGTCCCAGTGTCCCAGTGCCCCAGTGCCTCAGTGTCTCTGTGTCTCAATGTCTCAGTGTCTCTGTGTCTCAGTGCCTCAGTGTCTCAGTGTGTCAGTGTCCTAGTGTCTCTGTGTCTCAGTGTCTCTGTGTCTCAGTGTCTCAGTGTCTCAGTGTCTCTGTGTCTCGGTGTCCCAGTGCCCCAGTGCCCCAGTGCCTCAGTGTCTCTGTGTCTCAGTGCCTCAGTGTCTCAGTGTCCCAGTGTCTCTGTGTCTCAGTGTCTCTGTGTCTCAGTGTCTCTGTGTCTCAGTGTCTCAGTGTCTCAGTGTCTCTGTGTCTCGGTGTCCCAGTGCCCCAGTGCCCCAGTGCCTCAGTGTCTCTGTGTCTCAGTGCCTCAGTGTCTCAGTGTCTCAGTGTCCCAGTGTCTCAGTGTCTCTGTGTCTCAGTGTCTCAGTGTCTCAGTGTCTCTGTGTCTCGGTGTCCCAGTGCCCCAGTGCCCCAGTGCCTCAGTGTCTCTGTGTCTCAGTGTCTCTGTGTCTCAGTGTCTCAGTGTCCCAGTGTCTCTGTGTCTCAGTGTCTCTGTGTCTCAGTGTCTCAGTGTCTCAGTGTCCCAGTGCCCCAGTGCCCCAGTGCCTCAGTGTCTCAGTGTCTCTGTGTCTCTGTGTCTCAGTGCCTCAGTGTCTCAGTGCCTCAGTGTCTCAGTGCCTCAGTGTCTCTGTGTCTCTGTGTCTCAGTGCCTCAGTGTCTCTGTGTCTCAGTGTCTCAGTGTCTCTGTGTCTCGGAGGGACAGTACTGAGGGAGTGCCGCACTGTCGGAGGGACAGTACTGAGGGAGTGCCGCACTGTCGGAGGGACAGTACTGAGGGAGTGCCGCACTGTCGGAGGGACAGTACTGAGGGAGTGCCGCACTGTCGGAGGGACAGTACTGAGGGAGTGCCGCACTGTCGGAGGGACAGTACTGAGGGAGTGCCGCACTGTCGGAGGGACAGTACTGAGGGAGTGCCGCACTGTCGGAGGGACAGTACTGAGGGAGTGCCGCACGGTCGGAGGGACAGTACTGAGGGAGTGCCGCACTGTCGGAGGGACAGTACTGAGGGAGTGCCGCACTGTCGGAGGGACAGTACTGAGGGAGTGCCGCACTGTCGGAGGGACAGTACTGAGGGAGTGCCGCACTGTCGGAGGGACAGTACTGAGGGAGTGCCGCACTGTCGGAGGGACAGTACTGAGGGAGTGCCGCACTGTCGGAGGGACAGTACTGAGGGAGTGCCGCACTGTCGGAGGGACAGTACTGAGGGAGTGCCGCACTGTCGGAGGGACAGTACTGAGGGAGTGCCGCACTGTCGGAGGGGCAGTACTGAGGGAGTGCCGCACTGTCGGAGGGGCAGTACTGAGGGAGTGCCGCACTGTCGGAGGGGCAGTACTGAGGGAGTGCCGCACTGTCGGAGGGACAGTACTGAGGGAGTGCCGCACTGTCGGAGGGACAGTACTGAGGGAGTGCCGCACTGTCGGAGGGGCAGTACTGAGGGAGTGCCGCACTGTCGGAGGGACAGTACTGAGGGAGTGCCGCACTGTCGGAGGGACAGTACTGAGGGAGTGCCGCACTGTCGGAGGGACAGTACTGAGGGAGTGCCGCACTGTCGGAGGGACAGTACTGAGGGAGTGCCGCACTGTCGGAGGGACAGTACTGAGGGAGTGCCGCACTGTCGGAGGGACAGTACTGAGGGAGTGCCGCACTGTCGGAGGGACAGTACTGAGGGAGTGCCGCACTGTCGGAGGGACAGTACTGAGGGAGTGCCGCACTGTCGGAGGGACAGTACTGAGGGACCGGTGCTGGACCTGCCCCGGGGGGGGGAGGGGGGGGTGTACGGTGAAGGTGCTATATAAACACCAGTTGTTGTTGTAGTGTGTGACCCTGTAATACCCTCCCTGGCCCTGCAGGGGGCGCTTTACTCGGCATTCACCGCCTCAGCCAATGGCAGCCGGCCCTCGCTTTGATGGGCAGCCGCTGCAGCCAATGGCCGGCGCCGCCCGCCTGTGAGGGAACCCGCCCACTCGACTTGGTGATGGACAGCTCCCGCCGACCAATCACAGGGCGGCTCCGGCTCCCCTTCCGTCCCCGCCCCAGCGTCATTGCGTCATCGCGCTTTGGCGCCAAGCGTTGGAAATGGCCCTTAAAGCGGAGCTGCACATCACCGCTAATTATGGTTGTGACAACTCTAATTCAGTCCAGGCCCAATTAAAGCGGGAACCGGACTGTGGAAAGTCAGTGGGTGGGAGAGGATGGGAAAGGGGAGAAATGCAGGGACAGGGGCGGGGGGGGGATGGAAAAGGGAGAAATAAGTCACAGAATTGCTTTGAATCATAGAAATATAGAAACATAGAAAATAGGTTCAGGAGTCGGCCATTCGGCCCTTGGAGCCTGCACCAACATTCAATAAGATCATGGCTGATCATTCCCTCAGTCCCCCTTTCCTGCTTTCTCTCCATACCCCTCGATCCCTTTAGCCGTAAGGACCAC
>NW_027252500.1:7500-10000 GCF_044704955.1 Pristiophorus japonicus
TGAAGGTGGCAAACCATTAACCGAAAACTCTGGCAAATGGTTAACCGGCGTGTTAAGATGGTATCTTTAATAAAAGACGGAAATGACGAAGCCAACATAGCCAAACGAAGGCGGGGACGTTAGTGTGGCAGAAGGGCATGTCTTTAAGCCGTCGGGCGAATGTCCCTGCCAGTTGGAATCTTTTCGGAAAAAGGGTGAAAAAATCGGAAAGGCCTAGCCGTCCGCCGTGGGGTGCGTTCGCTCGGGCTCGGCCAGCCGCGTCGATGGGTGCCGAACGGTGCGGCTGCGCTCCGGGAGTGCGGAGATACGGCCTGTCAAGTTTCGTCCCGGAAGTCTGGATGGAGCTAAATCCGAAGCCGTTTGCGGGAAATTAGTTCCAGGGCTCGGCGACCGAAGTCAAATCCGTCCCGCCAACTTGACACTTGTCATTTCTGTCCTTGGGGGTTGGCGGGGTACCTGCACAGAGGTAGGAGGTGGCTGATCGAGAATTGGTGAGTTTTCCAAAGTCACGTCTCGAGCCTCCAGGTCTGCAGAGACCGACCAGGGCTGCCGCCCAACCGACTATTCACCCTTTTTGGGCGGGAATTTTTTCCATTTTTGTCCATTTTTCGGGTTTTTGGTCGGGCTTCAAAAACGGCAGCCCGAGGCCTGGCAGAGGCCGGGGCATGTCCCCGGTCGCGCCAGGCGGCTCGCGCGACCCGATTAGGCCCCGAAAGGAGTCGGGAAATCGGCAGACCTGCCCGAGTTCAGCCCGGGGGAGGCGGGGGGCAGGTCGGTTCGGCTCAAATCATTAACCAAAGCCGAGACTTGGTCTCGCTGGCGCAACCGAAGTGCCAGGCTGGATAACTCATTAACCAGAAGGCGGCTGGAGGCAGGCAGGGCTGATGGCTGAGGCCGGGTGGAGGCCACCCGCGGCCGGGAAAGTCAAAAGTCCCGTTGTGTGGAAGTCTATGAGGTCAGATTCGGCCGCCTTACCGGGCCTGCGGTTGATGGTTTCCCGCTTGGGCAAGCGAGTCGGCCCGGCAAAGTGGCCACTTGCATTTTCTGGCAAGTGTCTGCGAACAACGTTAATGAGTTGAACCTCGGCAATTGTCGGAAGTCCCGATGAAGAAATGAAAATGCCCCTTTTGCGGGGATTTGGATGCTCATGGCCGGCAGCAGGTGGCCCGACGCCCCGCCAACTTGACACTTGTCATTTCTGTCCTTGGGGGTTGGCGGGGTATCTGCACAGAGGTAGGAGGTGGCAGAATCGAGACTTGGTGAGTTTTCCAAACAAACGTCTCGAGCCTCCAGGTCTGCAGAGACCGACCAGGGCTGCCGCCCAACCGACTATTCACCCTTTTTGGGCGGGAATTTATTCCCTTTTTGCCCATTTTTCGGGTTTTTGGTCGGGCTTCAAAAGCGGCTGCCCGAGGCCTGGCAGAGGCCGGGGCATGGGCCCCGATCGCGCCAGGCGGCACGCGCGACCCGATTAGGCCCCGAAAGGAGTCGGGAAATCGGCAGACCTGCCCGACTTCAGCCCGCGGGGGCGGGGGGCAGGTCGGTTCGGCTCAAATCATTAACCAAAGCCGAGACTTGGTCTCGCTGGCGCAACCGAAGTGCCAGGCTAGATAACTCATTAACCAGAAGGCGGCTGGAGGCAGGCAGGGCTGATGGCTGAGGCCGGGTGGAGGCCACCCGCGGCCGGGAAAGTCAAAAGTCCCGTTGTGTGGAAGTCTATGAGGTCAGATTCGGCCGCCTTACCGGGCCTTCGGTTGATGGTTTCCCGCTTGGGCAAGCGAGTCGGCCCGGCAAAGTGGCCACTTGCATTTTCTGGCAAGTGTCTGCGAACAACGTTAATGAGTTGAACCTTGGAAATTGCCGGAAGTCCCGATGAAGAAATGAAAATGCCCCTTTTGCGGGGATTTGGATGCTCATGGCCGGCAGCAGGTGGCCCGACGCCCGCCAACTTGACACTTGTCATTTCTGTCCTTGGGGGTTGGCGGGTATCTGCACAGAGGTAGGAGGTGGCAGAATCGAGACTTGGTGAGTTTTCCAAACAAACGTCTCGAGCCTCCAGGTCTGCAGAGACCGACCAGGGCTGCCGCCCAACCGACTATTCACCCTTTTTGGGCGGGAATTTATTCCCTTTTTGCCCATTTTTCGGGTTTTTTGGTCGGGCTTCAAAAGCGGCTGCCCGAGGCCTGGCAGAGGCCGGGGCATGGGCCCCGATCGCGCCAGGCGGCTCGCGCGACCCGATTAGGCCCCGAAAGGAGTCGGGAAATCGGCAGACCTTGCCGAGTTCAGCCCGCGGTGGCGGGGGGCAGGTCGGTTCGGCTCAAATCATTAACCAAAGCCGAGACTTGGTCTCGCTGGCGCAACCGAAGTGCCAGGCTGGATAACTCATTAACCAGAAGGCGGCTGGAGGCAGGCAGGGCTGATGGCTGAGGCCGGGTGGAGGCCACCCGCGGCCGGGAAAGTCAAAAGTCCCGTTGTGTGGAAGTCTATGAGGTCAGATTCG
>NW_027252500.1:22500-24606 GCF_044704955.1 Pristiophorus japonicus
ACGACGCAACGTGGCAACTGGCGCGGGTAAAGAGCGTCCGCTGCGGCCGGACGGGTCGCACCGGAGGCCAGCGACGGCGTGCGGCCGGCTCTTTGGCCGGCGGAGGTGCAGCCGTTGGCTGGAGACCGCTTTCCGACGGCTATCTCCGCTGGTGGGCCAGCTGTGCTCGTCGGGTGCGCGGCGCGGGGAAGAGGAAGGCAAGCGGCATCGAACGCTACCACATTCCTGCGGGCCGACCCGAAGCCGAGCGCGCTGGAAGTCCGCGAAATGCAACCGGAGAAGAAAGTCTGAATGTGGCAACTGATGAACTGAAAATTGTCGGCGGCAAATGGTTAACCAAATGGGTTGAAGGTGGCAAACCATTAACCGAAAACTCTGGCAAATGGTTAACCGGCGTGTTAAGATGGTATCTTTAATAAAAGACGGAAATGACGAAGCCAACATAGCCAAACGAAGGCGGGGACGTTAGTGTGGCAGAAGGGCATGTCTTTAAGCCGTCGGGCGAATGTCCCTGCCAGTTGGAATCTTTTCGGGAAAAAGGGTGAAAAAATCGGAAAGGCCTAGCCGTCCGCCGTGGGGTGCGTTCGCTCGGGCTCGGCCAGCCGCGTCGATGGGTGCCGGAACGGTGCGGCTGCGCTCCGGGAGTGCGGAGATACGGCCTGTCAAGTTTCGTCCCGGAAGTCTGGATGGAGCTAAATCCGAAGCCGTTTGCGGGAAATTAGTTCCAGGGCTCGGCGACCGAAGTCAAATCCGTCCCGCCAACTTGACACTTGTCATTTCTGTCCTTGGGGGTTGGCGGGGTACCTGCACAGAGGTAGGAGGTGGCTGATCGAGAATTGGTGAGTTTTCCAAAGTCACGTCTCGAGCCTCCAGGTCTGCAGAGACCGACCAGGGCTGCCGCCCAACCGACTATTCACCCTTTTTGGGCGGGAATTTTTTCCATTTTTGTCCATTTTTCGGGTTTTTGGTCGGGCTTCAAAAACGGCAGCCCGAGGCCTGGCAGAGGCCGGGGCATGTCCCCGGTCGCGCCAGGCGGCTCGCGCGACCCGATTAGGCCCCGAAAGGAGTCGGGAAATCGGCAGACCTGCCCGAGTTCAGCCCGGGGGAGGCGGGGGGCAGGTCGGTTCGGCTCAAATCATTAACCAAAGCCGAGACTTGGTCTCGCTGGCGCAACCGAAGTGCCAGGCTGGATAACTCATTAACCAGAAGGCGGCTGGAGGCAGGCAGGGCTGATGGCTGAGGCCGGGTGGAGGCCACCCGCGGCCGGGAAAGTCAAAAGTCCCGTTGTGTGGAAGTCTATGAGGTTGAGGTCAGATTCGGCCGCCTTACCGGGCCTTCGGTTGATGGTTTCCCGCTTGGGCAAGCGAGTCGGCCCGGCAAAGTGGCCACTTGCATTTTCTGGCAAGTGTCTGCGAACAACGTTAATGAGTTGAACCTCGGCAATTGTCGGAAGTCCCGATGAAGAAATGAAAATGCCCCTTTTGCGGGGATTTGGATGCTCATGGCCGGCAGCAGGTTGCCCGACGCCCCGCCAACTTGACACTTGTCATTTCTGTCCTTGGGGGTTGGCGGGGTATCTGCACAGAGGTAGGAGGTGGCAGAATCGAGACTTGGTGAGTTTTCCAAACAAACGTCTCGAGCCTCCAGGTCTGCAGAGACCGACCAGGGCTGCCGCCCAACCGACTATTCACCCTTTTTGGGCGGGAATTTATTCCCTTTTTGCCCATTTTTCGGGTTTTTGGTCGGGCTTCAAAAGCGGCTGCCCGAGGCCTGGCAGAGGCCGGGGCATGGTCCCCGATCGCGCCAGGCGGCTCGCGCGACGCGATTAGGCCCCGAAAGGAGTCGGGAAATCGGCAGACCTGCCCGAGTTCAGCCCGGGGGAGGCGGGGGGCAGGTCGGTTCGGCTCAAATCATTAACCAAAGCCGAGACGTGGTCTCGCTGGCGCAACCGAAGTGCCAGGCTGGATAACTCATTAACCAGAAGGCGGCTGGAGGCAGGCAGGGCTGATGGCTGAGGCCGGGTGGAGGCCACCCGCGGCCGGGAAAGTCAAAAGTCCCGTTGTGTGGAAGTCTATGAGGTCAGATTCGGCCGCCTTACCGGGCCTG
>NW_027252502.1:0-24591 GCF_044704955.1 Pristiophorus japonicus
AATGTGTAGAATGATGTCTAGAATGACTTGTAGAATAATGTGTAGAATGATGTGTAGAATTAGGTGTAGATTGATGTGTAAAATGATTCGTGGAATTATTTGCAGAAGGATGTGTAGAATGATATGTAGAATGATCTGTAGAATGTATGATGTGTAGAATGAACTGTTGAATAAATGATGTGAAGAATGATGAGTAGAATGATGTGTAGAATTATGAATAGAATGATGTGTAGAATGAATGATGTGCAGAATAATGTGAAGCATGAATGATGTGTAGAATGATGTGTAGAAGGATGTGTTGGAAGATGTGTAGATTGATATGTAGAAAGATATGCAGAATGATGTGTGGAATGATGTGTAGAAAGATGTGTCGAATGAATGATGTGTGGAATACTGATGTGTAGAATGATGTGTGGAATGATGAGCAGAATGGATGATGTGTAGAATGATGTGTTGAATGAATGATGTGAAGAATGATGTGCAGAATGATTTGTCGAATGATGTGCAGAATGATGTGTAATATGATGTGTAGAATGATGTATAGAATGATGTGTAGAATGATGTGTAGAATGGTTTGTAGAATGATGTGTAGAATGATGTGTGTAATGATGTGCAGATTGATGTGTAGAGTGAATGATGTGTAGAATCAAGTGTAGGATGACGAGTAGAATTATTTGAAGAATAATGTGAAGAATGATGTGTAGAATGAATGATGTGTAGAATGATATGTAGAATTATGTGTAGAATGACGTGTAGAATGACGTGTAGAATGATGTCTAGAATGATATGTAGAATGATGTGTAGAATAATGTGTAGAATGATTATGTGTGGAATGAAGATGTGTAGAATGATGTGTCGAATCATGATGTGAAGAATGATGTGTAGAATGATGGTGTATGTACTGAAGTTTATAATGATGTGCAGAATGATGTTTAGAATGATGTATAGAATGATGTGCAGAATGATGTGCAGAATGATGTGTAGAATGTTGAGTAGAATGATTGGCAGAATAATGTGTAGAATTATGTGTGGAATGGTCTGTAGAATGATGTGTCGAATGATGTGTAGAATCACGTGTACAATGATGTGTAGAATGTTGTGGAGAATGATGTGTAGAATGATGTGTAGAATGAATGATGTGTGGAATGCTGATGTGTAGAATGATGTGTTGAATGATGATGTGCAGACGGATGTGTAGAATGAGTTGCAGAATGAGGTGTAGATTGATGTGTAAAATGATGATGTGTGGAAAGATGTGCAGAATGATGTGTAGAATGTTGCGTAGAATGTTGTGCAGAAGGTTGTGCAGACTGATGTGTAGAATGATGTGTAGAATGAATAATGTGGAGAATGAGGTGTAGAATGATGTGTAAAATGATGTGTGGAATGATATGTGGAATAATGTGTCGAATGGATGATGTGTTGAATGTTGTGTTGAGTGAATGATGTGGAGAATTACGTGTAGGATGATGTGTCGAATAATGTGTAGAATGTTGTGCAGAAGGTTGTGCAGACTGATGTGTAGAATGATGTGTAGAATGATGCGTAGAATGATGATGTGCAAATTGTTGTGCAGAATGAAGTGTAGAATGATGTGTAGAATGATGATTTGTGGAATGATGATGTGTGGAATGATGTGTAGAATGATGATGTGTAGAATGATGTGCAAAATGATGTTTAAAATGATGTGTAGAATGATGAGTAGAATGATGTGTCGAATGAATGATGTGTAGAATGATGTGTTCAATGATGATGTGTGGAATGCTGTGTAGAATGATGTTTAGAATGGTGTGAAGAATGATGTGCAGAATGATGTGTAGCAAGATGTGTAGAATGATGTATAGAATGATGTGTCGAATGATGTGTAGAATGATGTGTAGAATGAAACGTAGTATGATGTGTAGAATGAATGAAGTGGAGAATGATGTGTTGAATGAATGATATGTTGACTGATGTGTAGAATGATGTGCAGAATGATGTGCAGCATGATGTGTAGAGTGAATGATATGTAGAATGATGTGTAGAATGACGTGTAGAATGATGTGTAGAATGATGTGTAGAATGACGTGTAGAATGATGTGCAGAATGAATGATGTGTCGAATGATGTGTTGAATGAATGGTGTGAAGAATGATGTGCAGACTGATGTGTCGAATGATGTGCGGAATGATGTGTAGAATGATGTGTAGAATGATGTATAGAATGATGTGTAGAATGATGTGTAGAATGTTGTGTAGTATGTTGTGTAGAATGATGTGTAGAATGGATGATGTGTAGAATGATGTGATGAATGGATGATATGTAGAATGGTTTGTAGAATGATGTGTAGAATGTTGTGTATAATTATGTGTCGATTGATGTGTAGAGTAAAATGATGTGTAGAATCATGTGTAGAATGACGTGTATAATTAGTTGAAGAATTATGTGACGAATGATGTGTAGAATGCATGATGTGTAGAATGAAATGAGGAATGACGTGTAGAATAATGTGTAGAATGATGTCTAGAATGACTTGTAGAATGATGTGTAGAATGATGTGTAGAATTAGGTGCAGAATGATGTGTAAAATGATTCGTGGAATTATATGCAGAAGGATGTGTAGAATGATATGTCGAATGATCTGTAGAATGTATGATGTGTAGAATGAACTGTTGAATAAATGATGTGAAGAATGATGAGTAGAATGATGTGTAGAATGATGGATATAATGATGTGTAGAATGCATGATGTGCAGAATAATGTGAAGCATGAATGATGTGTAGAATGATGTGTAGAATGATGTGTTGGAAGATGTGTAGATTGATATGTAGAATGATATGCAGAATGATGTGTGGAATGATGTGTGGAATGATGTGTAGCAAGATGTGTCGAATGAATGATGTGTGGAATACTGATGTGTAGAATGATGTGTAGAATGATGAGCAGAATGGATGATGTGTAGAATGATGTGTTGAATGAATGATGTGAAGAATGATGTGCAGAATAATTTGTCGAATGATGTGCAGAATGATGTGTAATATGATGTGTAGAATGATGTATAGAATGATGTGTAGAATGATGTGTAGAATGTTGTGTAGTATGTTGTGTAGAATGATGTGTAGAATGAATGATGTGCAGAATGATGTGTTGAATGGATGATATGTAGAATGGTTTGTAGAATGATGTGTAGAATGTTGTGTATAATGATGTGCAGATTGATGTGTAGAGTGAATGATGTGTAGAATCAAGTGTAGGATGACGTGTAGAATTATTTGAAGAATGATGTGGCGAATGATGTGTAGAATGGATGATGTGTAGAATGATATGTAGAATTATGTGTAGAATGACTTGTAGAATGACGTGTAGAATGATGTCTAGAATGATATGTAGAATGATGTGTAGAATGATGTGTAGAATTAGGTGTAGAATGACGTGTATAATTAGTTGAATTATTATGTGACGAATGATGTGTAGAATGCATGATGTGTAGAATGAAATGTAGAATGACGTGTAGAATAATGTGTAGAATGATGTCTAGAATGATTGTAGAATGATGTGTAGAATGATGTGTAGAATGAGGTGTAGATTGATGTGTAAAATGATTCGTGGAATTATTTGCAGAAGGATGTGTAGAATGATATGTAGAATGTATGATGTGTAGAATGAACTGTTGAATAAATGATGTGAAGAATGATGAGTAGAATGATGTGTAGAATTATGTATAGAATGATGTGTAGAATGAATGATGTGCAGAATAATGTGAAGCATGAATGATGTGTAGAATGATGTGTAGAAGGATGTGTTGGAAGATGTGTAGATTGCTATGTAGAATGATATGCAGAATGATGTGTGGAATGATGTGTAGAAAGATGTGTCGAATGAATGATGTGTGGAATACTGATGTGTAGAACGATGTGTGGAATGATGAGCAGAATGGATGATGTGTAGAATGATGTGTTGAATGAATGATGTGAAGAATGATGTGCAGAATGATTTGTCGAATGATGTGCAGAATGATGTGTAATATGATGTGTAGAATGATGTATAGAATGATGTGTAGAATGATGTGTAGAATGGTTTGTAGAATGATGTGTAGAATGATGTGTGTAATGATGTGCAGATTGATGTGTAGAGTGAATGATGTGTAGAATCAAGTTTAGGATGACGTGTAGAATTATTTGAAGAATGATGTGAAGAATGATGTGTAGAATGAATGATGTGTAGAATGATATGTAGAATTATGTGTAGAATGACGTGTAGAATGACGTGTAGAATGATGGCTAGAATGATATGTAGAATGATGTGTAGAATAATGTGTAGAATGATTATGTGTGGAATGAAGATGTGTAGAATGATGTGTCGAATCATGATGTGAAGAATGATGTGTAGAATGATGGTGTATGGACTGAAGTGTATAATGATGTGCAGAATGATTTTTAGAATGATGTATAGAATGATGTGCAGAATGATGTGCAGAATGATGTGTAGAATGTTGAGTAGAATGATTGGCAGAATAATGTGTAGAATTATGTGTGGAATGGTGTGTAGAATGATGTGTAGAATGATGTATGGAATGATGTGTAGAATGATGTGTAGAGTGATGTGTAGAATGATGTGTGGAATGATATGCAGAATGATGTGTAGAATGAATGATGTGTAGAATGATGTGTGCAATGATGATGTGTGGAATGGTGTGTTGAATGATGTGTGTAATTATGTGTAGAATGATGTGAAGAATGCCATGCAGAATGATGTGAAGAAATAAGTGCAGATTGATGTGTAAAATGCTGTGCAGAATGATGTGTCCAAGGATGTGTAGAATCATGTGTACAATGATGTGTAGAATGTTGTGGAGAATGATGTGTAGAATGATGTGTAAAATGGATGATGCGTAGCATGAAGTGTTGAATAAATGATGTGCAGAAACATGTGTAGAATGATGTGTAGAATGATGTATAGAATGATGTGTAGAATGAATCATGTGTAGAATGATGTGTAGAATGAATGATGTGTAGAATGACGTGCAGAATGATGTGTAGAATGACTTGTTGAATGATGTGTCGATTGATTTGTAGAATGATATGTAGAATGATGTATAGAATGATGTGTAGAATGAATGATGTGTGGAATGCTGATGTGTCGAATGATTTGTAGAATTATGTGTAGAATGATGTGTAGAATGAAGTCCAGAATGCTGTGTAGAATGATGTGTAGAATAATGTTGTGTAGAATGACATGTGGAATGATGTGTAGAATGATGTGTGGAATGATGATGTGTAGAATGATGTGTAGAATGATCAGTAGAATGATGTGCAGAACGACGTGTAGACTGATCAGTAGAATGATTTGTAGAATGATGTGTAGAATGATGTGTGGAATAATGTTGTGTAGAATGATGTGTCGAATGAAGTTGAACAGAATGACGTGTCGAATGATGTGTATAATGATGTGCAGAATGCTTGGTAGAAGGAGGTGTAGAATGCTGTGTAGAATGATGTTGTGTAGAATGATGTACAGAATGATGTGTGGAATGATGTGTCGAATGGTGCATGGAATGATATGTCGAATGATGTGCAGAATGATGTGTAGAATTATGTTGCGTAGAATGATGTGCAGAATGATGTGTAGAATTATGTTGTGTAGAATGATGTGTAGAATGATGTTGTGTACAATGATGTTGCGTGGAATGATGTGTAGAATGATCTGTAGAATGATGTGTCGAATGATGTGCAGAATGATGTTAAGAATGATGTGTGGAATTATGTGTAGAATGATGTGCAGAATGATGTGTAGAATGATGAGTAAAATGATGTGTAGAATGATGTGTAGAATGATGTGTAGAATGATCAGTAGAATGATGTGTAGAATGATGTTATGTGGAATGCAGTGTAGAATGATGTGTAGAGTAATGCTGTGTAGAATGACGTGTAGAATGACGTGTAGAATGATGTGTAGAATGTTGTGTCGGATGATGTGTGGAATGATGTGTAGAATGATGTGTCGAACGATGTTGTGTAGAATGATGTGTAGAATGATGTGTCGAATGATGTGTAGAATAATGCTGTGTAGAATGACGTGCAGAATGATGTGTAGAATGATGTTGTGTAGAATGATGCATAGAATGATGTTGTGTCGAATGATGTGTAGAATGATGTGTAGAATGATCAGTAGAATGATGTGTAGAATGATGTTATGTGGAATGCAGTGTAGAATGATGTGTAGAATAATGCTGTGTAGAATTACGTGTAGAATGACGTGTAGAATGATCAGTAGAATGATGTGTAGAATGACGTATAGAATGATGTGTAGAATTTTGTGTCGGATGATGTGTGGAATGATGTGTAGAATGATGTGCCGAACGATGTTGTGTAGAATTATGTGTAGAATGATGTGTAGAATGAAGTGCAGAATGCTGTGTAGAATGATGTGTGGAATAATGTTGTGTAGAATGACATGTGGAATGATGTGTAGAATGATGTGTGGAATGATGTTGTGTGGAATGATGTGTAGAATGATCTGTAGAATGACGTGTAGAACGATGTGCAGAATGATGTGTAGAATGATGTGTAGAATGTTGTGTCGGATGATGTGTGGAATGATGTGTAGAATGATGTGTCGAACGATGTTGTGTAGAATGATTTGTCGAATGATTTGTAGAATGATGTGTAGAATGATGTGAAGAATGACATGTAGAATGATGTGCAGGATGATGTGTGGAATGATGATGTGTAGAATGATGTGTAGAATGATCAGTAGAATGATGTGCAGAACGACGTGTAGACTGATCAGTAGAATGATTTGTAGAATGATGTGTAGAATGATGTGTGGAATAATGTTGTGTAGAATGATGTGTCGAATGAAGTTGAACAGAATGACGTGTCGAGTGATGTGTATAATGATGTGTAGAATGCTTGGGAGAAGGAGGTGTAGAATGCTGTGTAGAATGATGTTGTGTAGAATGATGTACAGAATGATGTGTGGAATGATGTGTCGAATGGTGCATGGAATGATATGTCGAATGATGTGCAGAATGATGTGTAGAATTATGTTGCGTAGAATGATGTGCAGAATGATGTGTAGAATTATGTTGTGTAGAATGATGTGTAGAATGATGTTGTGTACAATGATGTTGCGTGGAATGATGTGTAGAATGATCTGTAGAATGATGTGTCGAATGATGTGCAGAATGATGTTAAGAATGATGTGTGGAATTATGTGTATAATGATGTGTAGAATGATGTGTAGAATGATGAGTAAAATGATGTGTAGAATGATGTGTAGAATGATGTGTAGAATGATCAGTAGAATGATGTGTAGAAAGATGTTATGTGGAATGCAGTGTAGAATGATGTGTAGAGTAATGCTGTGTAGAATGACGTGTAGAATGACGTGTAGAATGATGTGTAGAATGTTGTTTCGGATGATGTGTAGAATGATGTGTAGAATGATGTGTCGAACGATGTTGTGTAGAATGATGTGTAGAATGATGTGTAGAATGATGTGTAGAATAATGCTGTGTAGAATGACGTGCAGAATGATGTGTAGAATGATGTTGTGTAGAATGATGCATAGAATGATGTTGTGTCGAATGATGTGTAGAATGATGTGTAGAATGATCTGTAGAATGATGTGTAGAATGATGTTATGTGGCATGCAGTGTAGAATGATGTGTAGAATAATGCTGTGTAGAATTACGTGTAGAATGATGTGTAGAATGATCAGTAGAATGATGTGCAGAATGACGTATAGAATGATGTGTAGAATTATGTTGTGTCGAATGATGTGTAGAATAATGCTGTGTCGAATGATGTGTAGAATGATGTGTAGAATGATCAGTAGAATGAAGTGTAGAATGACGTATAGAATGATGTGTAGAATTTTGTGTCGGATGATGTGTGGAATGATGTATAGAATGATGTGCCGAACGATGTTGTGTAGAATGATTTGTCGAATGATTTGTAGAATTATGTGTAGAATGATGTGTAGAATGAAGTGCAGAATGCTGTGTAGAATGATGTGTAGAATAATGTTGTGTAGAATGACATGTGGAATGATGTGTAGAATGATGTGTGGAATGATGTTGTGTGGAATGATGTGTAGAATGATCTGTAGAATGACGTGTAGAACGATGTGCAGAATGATGTGTAGAATGATGTGTAGAATGTTGTGTCGGATGATGTGTGGAATGATGTGTAGAATGATGTGTCGAACGATGTTGTGTAGAATGATTTGTCGAATGATTTGTAGAATGATGTGTAGAATTATGTTGTGTAGAATGATGTTGTGTACAATGATGTTGCGTGGAATGATGTGTAGAATGATCTGTAGAATGATATATAGAATGATGTGTGAAATGAAGTGTCGAATGATGTGCAGAATGATGTTAAGAATGATGTGTGGAATTATGTGTAGAATGATGTGTAGAATGACGTGTAGAATGATGAGTAAAATGATGTGTAGAATGATGTGTAGAATGATGTGTAGAATGATCAGTAGAATGATATATAGAATGATGTGTGAAATGAAGTGTCGAATAATGTTGTGTAGAATGGTATGTCGAATGAAGTTGTGTAGAATGATGCGTCGAATGATGTCCAGAATGATTTGTAGAATGCTGTGTAGAATGATGTGTCGAATAATGCTGTGTAGAATGACGTGTCGAATGATGTGTATAATGATGTGTAGAATGCTGGGTAGAATGAGGTGTAGAATGCGATGTAGAATGATGTTGTGTAGAATGATGTATAGAATGATGTGTGGAATGATGTGTCGAATGATGCATGGAATGATATGTCGAATGATGTGCAGAATGATGTGTAGAATTATGTTGTGCAGAATGATGTGTAGAATGATGTTGTGTAAAATGATGTTGCGTGGAATGATGTGTAGAATGATCTGTAGAATGATGTGTAGAATGATGTGCAGAATGATGTTAAGAATGATGTGTGGAATTATGTGTAGAATGATGTATAGAATGATGTGTAGAATGATGTGTAGAATGATGTGTAGAATGATGTGTAGAATGATCAGTAGTATGATGTGTAGAATGATGTTATGTTGAATGCAGTGTAGAAAGGTGTGTAGAATAATGCTGTGTAGAATGACGTGTAGAATGATGTGTAGAATGAACAGTAGAATTATGTGTAGAATGACGTGTAGAATGATGTTGTGTAGAATGCTGTGTAGAATGATGTGTAGAATAATGTTGTGTAGAATGACGTGTGGAATGATGTGAAGAATGATGTTGTGTGGAATGATGTTGTGTGGAATGATGTGTAGAATGATCTGTAGAATGATGTGTAGAACGATGTGCAGAATGATGTGTAGAATGATGTATAGAATGTTGAGTCGAATGATGTGTAGAATGATGTTGTGTCGAATGATGTGTCGAATGATGTTGTGTCGAATGATGTGGAGAATAATGTGTTGAATGATCAGTAGAATGATGTGAAGAATGATGTTATGTGGAATGCAGTGTGGAATGATGTGTCGAATAATGCTGTGTAGAATGACGTGTGTAATGATGTGTAGAATGGTCAGTCGAATGATGTATAGAATAATGTTGTGTAGAATGACGTGTGGAATGATGTGCAGAATGATGTTGTGTGGAATGATGTTGTGTGGAATGATGTGTAGAATGATCTGTAGAATGACGTGTAGAACGATGTACAGAATGATGTGTAGAATGATGTGTAGAATGTTGTGTCGGATGATGTGTGGAATGATGTGTAGCATGATGTGTCGAACGATGTTGTGTAGAATGATTTGTCGAATGATTTGTAGAATGATGTGTAGAATTATGTGTAGAATGATGTGTCGAATGAAGTGAAGAATGATGTGTGGAATGATCTTGTGTACAATGATGATGTGTGGAGTGATGAGTAAAATTAATTGTAGAATGATGTGTAGAATGATGTGCAGAATGATGTGCAGAATGATGTGTAGAATGGTGTGTCGAATGATGTGTAGAATGATGTTGTGTCGAATGATGTGTAGAATGATGTTGTGTCGAATGATGTGTGGAATGATGATGTGTAGAATGATGTGCAGAATGATCATTTGAATGATTTGCAGAACCATGTGTAGACTGATCAGTAGAATGATTTGTAGAATGATGTGTAGAATGATGTGTCGCATGAAGTTGAACAGAATGACGTGTCGAATGATGTGTATAATGATGTGTAGAATGCTGGGTAGAATGAGGTGTAGAATGCTATGTAGAATGAAGTTGTGTAGAATGATGTATAGAATGGTGTGTGGAATGATGTGTCGAATGATGCATGGAATGATATGTCGAATGATGTGCAGAATGATGTGTAGAATTTTGTTGTGTAGAATGATGTGCTTAATGATGCGTAGAATTATGTTGCGTCGAATGCTTTGTAGAATGATGTGTAGAATAATGTTGAGTAGAATAATGTTGTGTAGAATGACGTGTGGAATGATGTGTAGAATTATGTTGTGTAGAATGATGTTGTGTGGAATGATGTGTAGAATGATGTGTTGAAAGTTGTGTCGGTTGATGTGTGGAATGATGTGTTAGAATGATGTGTCGAATGATGTTGTGTAGAATGATGTGTCGAATGATGTTGTGAAGAATGATGTGTAGAATGATATGTAGAATAACGTGCAGAATAACGTGCAGAATGATATGTAGAATGACGTGAGAATGATGTGTAGAATGTTGTGTAGAATGCTGTGCAACATGATGTGTAGAATGATGTGCAGAATGCTGTTTAGAATGAAGTGTCGAATGATGTGTAGAATAATGTGCAGAATGACGTGTAGAATGATGTTGTGTCGAATGCTGTGTAGAATGATGTGTAGATTCATGTGTAGAATCATGTGCAGAATGATGTGTGGAATGATGTGTAGAATGATGTGCAGAATGATGTGTAGAATGATGTGCAGAATGATGTGCAGAATGAAATGCCGACTGATGGGTCGACTAATGTGTCGACTGATGTGTCGAATGATGTGTCGAATGATGTGTAGAATGATGTGTAGAATGCTGTGTAGAATGTTGTGTGGAATGATGTTGTTTAGAATGTTGTTTAGAATGATGTGTAGAATGATCAGTAGAATGATATATAGAATGATGTGTGGAATGAAGTGTCGAATAATGTTGTGTAGAATGGTATGTCGAATGAAGTTGTGTAGAATGATGCGTCGAATGATGTCTAGAATTATTTGTAGAATGCTGTGTAGAATGATGTGTAGAATAATGCTGTGTAGAATGACGTGTAGAATGATGTGTAGAATGATTTTGTGTAGAATGATGCACAGGATGATGTGTGGAATGATTTGTCGAATGATGTACGGAATGATAAGTAGAATGCTGTTCAGAATGATGTGTAGAATGCTGTGCAGAAGGATGTGTAGAATGATCTTGTGTACAATGATGTTGTGTGGAGTGAGGAGTCGAATTAATTGTAGGATGATGTGTAGAATGATGTGCAGAATGATGTGTAGAATGATGAGTAGAATGTTGTGTGGAATGATGTGTAGAATAATGTTGTGTCGAATGATGTGCAGAATGATGTTGTGTCGAATGATGTGTAGAATGATGTGTAGAATGATGTGTATACTAATCTGTAGAATGATTTGTAGAATGATGTGTAGAATGATGAGTGGAATAATGTTGGGTAGAATGATGTGTCGAATAAAGTTGAACAGAATGACGTGTCGAATGATGAGTATAATGATGTCTAGAATGTTGGGTAGAATGAGGTGTATAATGCTATGTAGAATGATGTTGTGTAGAATGATGTATAGAATGATGTGTGGAATGATGTGTCGAATGATGCATGGAATGATATGTCGAATGATCTGCAGAATGATGTGCAGAATGATGTTGTATAGAATGATGTGCAGAATGATGTGTAGAATTATGTTGTGTAGAATGATGTGTAGAATGATGTTGTGCAGAATGATGTTGTGCGGAATGATGTGTAGAATGATCAGAAGAATGATGTGTAGAATGATGCGCACAATGATGTGTAGACAGATGTGTAGATAGTTGTGTCGAATGATGTGTGGAATGATGTGTGGAATGATGCGTCCATTGATGTTGCGTAGAATGATGTGCAGAATGATGTGCAGAATGATGTGTAGAATGATGTGTAGAATGATGTGCATAATGATGTGTAAAATGATTTGCAGAATGTTGTGTCGAATGATGTGTGGAATGATGTGTAGAATGATGTGTAGAATGATGTTGTTTAGAATGATGTTCAGAATGATGTGTAGAATGATCAGTAGAATGATGTATATTATGATGTGTAGAATGATGTGTAGAATAATGTTGTGTGGAATGATGTGTCCAATGAAGTCGTTCAGAATGATGTGTAGAAGGATGTGCAGAATGATGTGTTGAATGATGTATAGAATGTTGTGTCGAATGATCTGTAGAATGATGTGTAGAACGATGTGCAGAATGACGTGTAGAATGATGTGTAGAATGCTGTGTCGGATGATGTGTGGAATGATGTGTAGAATGATGTGCAGAATGATGTGTAGAATGATGTGCAGAATGATGTGCAGAATGAAATGCCGACTGATGGGTCGACTAATGTGTCGACTGATGTGTCGAATGATGTGTCGAATGATGTGTAGAATGATGTGTAGAATGCTGTGTAGAATGTTGTGTGGAATGATGTTGTTTAGAATGTTGTTTAGAATGATGTGTAGAATGATCAGTAGAATGATATATAGAATGATGTGTGGAATGAAGTGTCGAATAATGTTGTGTAGAATGGTATGTCGAATGAAGTTGTGTAGAATGATGCGTCGAATGATGTCTAGAATTATTTGTAGAATGCTGTGTAGAATGATGTGTAGAATAATGCTGTGTAGAATGACGTGTAGAATGATGTGTAGAATGATTTTGTGTAGAATGATGCACAGAATGATGTGTGGAATGATTTGTCGAATGATGTACGGAATGATAAGTAGAATGCTGTTCAGAATGATGTGTAGAATGCTGTGCAGAATGATGTGTAGAATAATATTGTGTAGAATGATGTGTAGAATGATCTTGTGTACAATGATGTTGTGTGGAGTGAGGAGTAGAATTAATTGTAGGATGATGTGTAGAATGATGTGCAGAATGATGTGTAGAATGATGAGTAGAATGTTGTGTGGAATGATGTGTAGAATAATGTTGTGTCGAATGATGTGCAGAATGATGTTGTGTCGAATGATGTGTAGAATGATGTGTAGAATGATGTGTATACTAATCTGTAGAATGATTTGTAGAATGATGTGTAGAATGATGAGTGGAATAATGTTGGGTAGAATGATGTGTCGAATAAAGTTGAACAGAATGACGTGTCGAATGATGAGTATAATGATGTCTAGAATGTTGGGTAGAATGAGGTGTATAATGCTATGTAGAATGATGTTGTGTAGAATGATGTATAGAATGATGTGTGGAATGATGTGTCGAATGATGCATGGAATGATATGTCGAATGATCTGCAGAATGATGTGCAGAATGATGTTGTCTAGAATGATGTGCAGAATGATGTGTAGAATTATGTTGTGTAGAATGATGTGTAGAATGATGTTGTGCAGAATGATGTTGTGCGGAATGATGTGTAGAATGATCAGAAGAATGATGTGTAGAATGATGCGCAGAATGATGTGTAGACAGATGTGTAGATAGTTGTGTCGAATGATGTGTGGAATGATGTGTGGAATGATGCGTCCATTGATGTTGCGTAGAATGATGTGCAGAATGATGTGCAGAATGATGTGTAGAATGATGTGTAGAATGATGTGCATAATGATGTGTAAAATGATTTGCAGAATGTTGTGTCGAATGATGTGTGGAATGATGTGTAGAATGATGTGTAGAATGATGTTGTTTAGAATGATGTTCAGAATGATGTGTAGAATGATCAGTAGAATGATGTATATTATGATGTGTAGAATGATGTGTAGAATAATGTTGTGTGGAATGATGTGTCCAATGAAGTCGTTCAGAATGATGTGTAGAAGGATGTGCAGAATGATGTGTTGAATGATGTATAGAATGTTGTGTCGAATGATCTGTAGAATGATGTGTAGAACGATGTGCAGAATGATGTGTAGAATGATGTGTAGAATGCTGTGTCGGATGATGTGTATAATGATGTGTAGAATGTTGTGCAGAATGATGTGCAGAATGATGTGCAGAATGATGTGTACACTGATGTGTAGAATGATGTGCAGAATGAAGTGTCGACTGATATGTCGACTGATGTGTCGAATGATGTGTCGAATGATGTGTAGAATGATGTGTAGAATGCTGTGTAGAATGTTGTGTGGAATGATGTTGTTTAGAATGATGTTTAGAATGATGTGTAGGATGAGCAGTAGAATGATATATAGAATGATGTGTAGAATGATGTGTCGAATGATGTACGGAATGATCTGTAGAATGCTGTGCAGAATGATGTGTAGAATGCTGTGTGGAATGATGTGTAGAATAAACTTGTGCAGAGTGACGTGCAGAATGATGTGTAGAATGCTGTTGTGTACAATGATGTTGTGTGGAATGATGAGTAGAATTAATTGTAGAATGATGTGCAGAATGATGTGCAGAATGATGTGCAGAATGATGTGTAGAATATTGTGTCGAATGATGTTTAGAATGATGTTGTGTCGAATGATGTGTAAAATGATGTGTAGAATGATGTGAAGAATGACATTTAGAATGATGTGCAGAATCATGTGCAGAATGATGTGCAGAATGATGTGTAGAATGACGTGTAGACTGATCAGTAGAATGATTTGTAGAATGATGTGTAGAATGATGTGTAGAATAATGTTGTGCAGAATGATGTGTCGAATGAAGTTGAACAGAATGACGTGTCGAATGATGTGTATAATGATGTGTAGAATGCTGGATAGAATGAGGTGTAGAATGCTATGTCGAATGATGTTGTGTAGAATGCCGTGTAGAATGATGTGTAGAATAATGTTGTGTAGAATGACGTGTACAATGATGTGTAGAATGATGTTGTGAGAATAATGTTGTGCGGAATGATGTGTAGAATAATCTGTAGAATGAGGTGTAGAATGATGTGCAGAATGATGTGTGGACAGATGTTTTGCAAGTTGTGTGGAATGATGTGTGGAATGATGTGTGCAATGATGTGTAGAATGATGTTGCGTCGAATGATGTGTAGAATGATGTGCAGAATGATGTGTAGAATGACGTGCATAATGATGTGTAAAATGATTTGTACAATGTTGTGTCGAATGATGTGTGGAATGATATGTAGAATGATGTGTAGAATGATGTTGTTTAGAATGATGAGTAGAATGAAGTGTTGAATAATGTTGTGTAGAATGATGTGAAGATGGATGTGCAGAATGATGTGTAGAATGATGTATAGAATGTTGTGTAGAATGATGTGTTGAATGTTGTGTGGAATGATGTTGTGTAGAATGATGTTTAGCATGATGTATAGAATGATGTCTAGAATGATTTGTAGAATGCTGTGTAGAATGCTGTGCAGCATGATGTTTCGTAGAATGATGTGTAGAATGATTTGTAGAATGATGTGTCGACTGATGTATGGAATTATAAGTAGAATGCTGTGCAGAATGATGTGTAGAATGATGTTGTGTCGAATGCTGTGTAGAATTATGTGCAGAATAATATTGTGCAGAATGACGTGTAGAATGATGTGTAGAATGAAGTTGTGTAGAATTATGTTGTGTGGAATGATGTGTAGAATAATCTTGTGGAATGATGTGTAGAATGATGTGCAGAATGATGTGTAGAATGACGTTTAGATTGTTGTTTCGAGTGATATGTTGAACGATGTGTAGAATGATGTGTAGAATGATGTGTAGAATGATGTGTAGAATGATGTGTCGAATGATGTGTAAAATTATGTTGTGTAGAATGATGTTTGGAATGATGTGTAGAATGATCAGTAGAATGATGTAACGAATGATGTGTAGAATGATGTGTAGAATAATGTTGTGTGGAATGATGTGTAGAATGACATGTAGAATGCTGTGTAGAAAGATGTTGTGTAGAATAATGTGAAGAATGATGTGTAGAATGATGTGTAGAAGGACGTGCAGAATGATGTGTAGAATGATGTGTAGAATGATGTGTAGAATTATGTGTAGAATTATGTGTAGAATGATGTGTAGAATGATGTGTAGAATGATTTTTTGTAGAATGATGTGTAGTATGATGTGTAGAAAGATGTGCAGAATGATGTGTAGAATGATGTGTAGAATGTTCTGCAGAATGATATGTAGAATGATGATGTGTCGATTGATGTCTAGAATGATGTGTATAATGAGCAGTAGAATGAAGTGTAGAATGATGTTGTGTAGAATGCTGTGTAGAATGATGTGTTGTATAATGTTGTGTAGAATGACGTGTAGAATGACGTATAGAATAATGTGTGGAATGATGTTGTGTGGAATGATGTTTAGAATGATGTGTCGAATGATCAGTAGAATGATGTGTGGAATGATGTGTAGAATGAAGTGTAGTATAATGTTGTGTAGAATGATATGTCGAATGAAGTTGTGTAGAATGATGCGTCGAATGATGTCTAGAATGATTTGTAGAATGCTGTGTAGAATGACGTGTAGAATGCTGTGTAGTATGATGTTGTGTGGAATGATGTATAGAATGATGTGCAGAATGATATGTCGAATGATGTATGGAATGATATGTAGAATGCAGTGCAGAATGATATGTAGAATGATGTTGCGTAGAATGCTGTGTAGAATGATGTGTAGAATAATGTTGCGTAGAAAGACGTGTAGAATGATGTGTAGAATGATGTTGTGTACAATAATGTTGTGTGGAATGATGTGTCGAATGATATGTAGAATGACGTGTAGAATGATGCGCAGAATGACGTGCAGAATGATGTGTAGAATTATGTGTAGAATGATGTGTAGAATGTTATGTAGAATGATGTGTAGAATGATGTGTAGAATGATGTGTAGAATGATGTGTAGATGATCAGTAGAATTATGTGTCGAATGATGTTATGTGGAATGCAGTGTAGAATGATGTGTAGAATAATGCTGTGTAGAATGACTTGTAGCATGATGTGTAGAATGATCAGTTGAATGATGTATAAAATGCGCAGTAGAATGATGTGTAGAATGATGTTGTGTAGAATGCTGGGTAGAATGATGTGTAGAATAATGTTGTGTAGAATGACGTGCAGAATGATGTGTAGAATGATGATGTGTTGAATGATGTTGTGTGGAATGATGTGTAGAATGATCTGTAGAATGATGTGTAGAACGATGTGCAGAATGATGTGTCGAATGATGTGTAGAATGTTGTGTTGGATGATGTGTGGTATGATGTGTAGAATGATGTGTCGACTGAAGTTGTGTAGAATGATTTGCAGAATGATTTGTAGAATGATGTGTAGAATGATGTGTAGAATGATGTGCAGAATGATGTGTAGAATGATGTGTAGAATGTTGTGCAGAATGATGTGTATAATGATGTGCAGAATGATGTGTAGAATGATGTGCAGAATGAAGTGTCGACTGATATGTCGACTGATGCGTCGAATGATGTGTCGAATGATGTGTAGAATAACGTGTAGAATGCTGTGTAGAATGTTGTGTGGAATGATGTTGTTTAGAATGATGTTTAGAATGATGTGTAGAATGATCAGTAGAATGATATGTAGGATGATGTGTAGAATGAATTGTCGTATAATGATTTGTAGAATGGAATGTCCAATGAAGTTGTGTAGAATGATGAATCGAATGATGTCTCGAATGATTTGTAGAATGCTTTGTAGAATTACGTGTAGAATGCTGTGCAGTATGATGTTGTGTAGAATGATGCATAGAATGATGTGTAGAATGAGGTGTCGAATGATGTACGGAATGATATGTAGAATGCTGTGCAGAATGATGTGTAGAATGCTGTGTCGAATGATGTGTAGAATAATGTTGTGCAGAGTGACGTGTAGAATGATGTGAAGAATGCTGTTGTGTACAGTGATGTTGTGTGGAATGATGAGTAGAATTAATTGTAGAATGATGTGCAGATTGATGTGCAGAATGATGTGTAGAATTATGTGCAGAATATTGTGTCGAATGATGTGTAGAATGATGTTGTGTCGAATGATGTGTAAAATGAAGCGTAGAATGACGTGAAGAATGACATGTAGAATGATGTGCAGAATGATGTGCAGAATGATGTGCAGAATGATGTGCAGAATGATGTGTAGAATGATGTGCAGAATGAAGTGTCGACTGATATGTCGACTGATGCGTCGAATGATGTGACGAATGATGTGTAGAATAACGTGTAGAATGCTGTGTAGAATGTTGTGTGGAATGATGTTGTTTAGAATGATATGTAGGATGATGTGTAGAATGAATTGTCGTATAATGATTTGTAGAATGGAATGTCCAATGAAGTTGTGTAGAATGATGCGTCGAATGATGTCTCGAATGATTTGTAGAATGCTTTGTAGAATAACGTGTAGAATGCTGTGCAGTATGATGTTGTGTAGAATGATGCATAGAATGATGTGTAGAATGAGGTGTCGAATGATGTACGGAATGATATGTAGAATGCTGTGCAGAATGATGTGTAGAATGCTGTGTCGAATGATGTGTAGAATAATGTTGTGCAGAGTGACGTGTAGAATGATGTGAAGAATGCTGTTGTGTACAGTGATGTTGTGTGGAATGATGAGTAGAATTAATTGTAGAATGATGTGCAGAATGAGGTGCAGAATGATGTGTAGAATTATGTGCAGAATATTGTGTCGAATGATGTGTAGAATGATGTTGTGTCGAATGATGTGTAAAATGAAGCGTAGAATGACGTGAAGAATGACATGTAGAATGATGTGCAGAATGATGTGCAGAATGATGTGTAGAATGATGTGTAGAATGACGTGTAGAATGATGTGTAGAATGATGATGTGTAGAATGATGTGTAGAATGATGTGTAGACTGATCAGTAGAATGATTTGTAGAATGATTGTGTAGAATGATGTGTAGAATTCTGGGTAGAATGAGGTGTAGAATGCTATGTCGAATGATGTTGTGTAGAATGATATATACAATGATGTGTGGAATGATGTGCCGAATGATGCATGGAATGATATGTCGAATGATGTGCAGAATGATTTGTAGAATTATGTTGTGTAGAATGCCGTGTAGAATGCTGTGTAGAATAATGTTGTGTAGAATGACGTGTATAATGATGTGTAGAATGATGATGTGTAGAATGATGTTGTGCGGAATGATGTGTAGAATGATCTGTAGAATGATGTGTAGAATGATGTGTAGACTGATCAGTAGAATGATTTGTAGAATGATGTGCAGAATGATGTGTGGACAGATGTGTTGAAAGTTGTGTGGAATGATGTGTGGAATGATGTGTGGAATGATGTGTAGAATGATTTTGCGTCGAATGATGTGTAGAATGATCTGCAGAATGATGTGTAGAATGCAGTGCATAATGATGGGTAAAATGATTTGTACAATGTTGTGTCGAATGATGTGTGGAATGATGTGTAGAATGATATGTAGAATGACGTTGTTTAGAATGATGAGCAGAATGATGTGTTGAATAATGTTGTGTCGAATGATGTGTCGAATGAAGTCGTGCAGAATGATGTGTAGAAGCATGTGCAGAATGATTGTGTAGAATGATGTGTACAATGTTGTGTGGAATGATGTTGTGTAGAATGATGTTTAGAATGATGTGTAGAATGATGTCTAGAATGATTTGTAGAATGCTGTGTAGAATGCTGTGCAGCATGATGTTTCGTAGAAAGATGTATAGAATGATGTGTAGAATGATGTGTCGAATGATGTATGAAATTATATGTAGAATGCTGTGCACAATGATGTGTAGAATGATGTTGTGTTGAATGCTGTGTAGAATTATGTGCAGAATAATGTTGTGCAAAATGACGAGTAGAATGATGTGTAGAAAGAGGTTGTGTAGATTGATGTTGTGTGGAATGATGTGTAGAATAATCTGTAGATTGATGTGTAGAATGTTGTGCAGAATGATGTGTAGAATGATGTGTAGATTGTTGTATCGAATGATATGTTGAATGATGTGTAGAATGATGTGTAGAATGATGTGTAGAATGATGTGTAGAATGATGTGCAGAATGATGTTTAGAATGATGTGTAGAATGATGTGTAGAATGATGTTTCGAATGATGTGTAGAATTATGTTGTGTAGAATGATGTTTGGAATGATGTGTAGAATGATCAGTAGAATGATGTAACGAATGATGTGTAGAATGATGTGTAGAATAATGTTGTGTGGAATGATGTGTAGAATGACGTGTAGAATGCTGTGTAGAAAGATGTTGTGTAGAATAATGTGAAGAATGATGTGTAGAATGAAGTGTAGAAGGACGTGCAGAATGATGTGTAGAATGATGTGTAGAATGATGTGTAGAATTATGTGTAGAATTATGTGTAGAATGATGTGTAGAATGATGTGTAGAATGATTTTTTGTAGAATGATGTGTAGTATGATGTGTAGAAAGATGTGCAGAATGATGTGTAGAATGATGTGTAGAATGTTCTGCAGAATGATATGTAGAATGATGATGTGTCGATTGATGTCTAGAATGATGTGTATAATGAGCAGTAGAATGAAGTGTAGAATGATGTTGTGTAGAATGCTGTGTAGAATGATGTGTTGTATAATGTTGTGTAGAATGACGTGTAGAATGACGTATAGAATAATGTGTGGAATGATGTTGTGTGGAATGATGTTTAGAATGATGTGTCGAATGATCAGTAGAATGATGTGTGGAATGATGTGTAGAATGAAGTGTAGTATAATGTTGTGTAGAATGATATGTCGAATGAAGTTGTGTAGAATGATGCGTCGAATGATGTCTAGAATGATTTGTAGAATGCTGTGTAGAATGACGTGTAGAATGCTGTGTAGTATGATGTTGTGTGGAATGATGTATAGAATGATGTGCAGAATGATATGTCGAATGATGTATGGAATGATATGTAGAATGCAGTGCAGAATGATATGTAGAATGATGTTGCGTAGAATGCTGTGTAGAATGATGTGTAGAATAATGTTGCGTAGAAAGACGTGTAGAATGATGTGTAGAATGATGTTGTGTACAATAATGTTGTGTGGAATGATGTGTCGAATGATATGTAGAATGACGTGTAGAATGATGCGCAGAATGACGTGCAGAATGATGTGTAGAATTATGTGTAGAATGATGTGTAGAATGTTATGTAGAATGATGTGTAGAATGATGTGTAGAATGATGTGTAGAATGATGTGTAGATGATCAGTAGAATTATGTGTCGAATGATGTTATGTGGAATGCAGTGTAGAATGATGTGTAGAATAATGCTGTGTAGAATGACTTGTAGCATGATGTGTAGAATGATCAGTTGAATGATGTATAAAATGCGCAGTAGAATGATGTGTAGAATGATGTTGTGTAGAATGCTGGGTAGAATGATGTGTAGAATAATGTTGTGTAGAATGACGTGCAGAATGATGTGTAGAATGATGATGTGTTGAATGATGTTGTGTGGAATGATGTGTAGAATGATCTGTAGAATGATGTGTAGAACGATGTGCAGAATGATGTGTCGAATGATGTGTAGAATGTTGTGTTGGATGATGTGTGGTATGATGTGTAGAATGATGTGTCGACTGAAGTTGTGTAGAATGATTTGCAGAATGATTTGTAGAATGATGTGTAGAATGATGTGTAGAATGATGTGCAGAATGATGTGTAGAATGATGTGTAGAATGTTGTGCAGAATGATGTGTATAATGATGTGCAGAATGATGTGTAGAATGATGTGCAGAATGAAGTGTCGACTGATATGTCGACTGATGCGTCGAATGATGTGTCGAATGATGTGTAGAATAACGTGTAGAATGCTGTGTAGAATGTTGTGTGGAATGATGTTGTTTAGAATGATGTTTAGAATGATGTGTAGAATGATCAGTAGAATGATATGTAGGATGATGTGTAGAATGAATTGTCGTATAATGATTTGTAGAATGGAATGTCCAATGAAGTTGTGTAGAATGATGAATCGAATGATGTCTCGAATGATTTGTAGAATGCTTTGTAGAATTACGTGTAGAATGCTGTGCAGTATGATGTTGTGTAGAATGATGCATAGAATGATGTGTAGAATGAGGTGTCGAATGATGTACGGAATGATATGTAGAATGCTGTGCAGAATGATGTGTAGAATGCTGTGTCGAATGATGTGTAGAATAATGTTGTGCAGAGTGACGTGTAGAATGATGTGAAGAATGCTGTTGTGTACAGTGATGTTGTGTGGAATGATGAGTAGAATTAATTGTAGAATGATGTGCAGATTGATGTGCAGAATGATGTGTAGAATTATGTGCAGAATATTGTGTCGAATGATGTGTAGAATGATGTTGTGTCGAATGATGTGTAAAATGAAGCGTAGAATGACGTGAAGAATGACATGTAGAATGATGTGCAGAATGATGTGCAGAATGATGTGCAGAATGATGTGCAGAATGATGTGTAGAATGATGTGCAGAATGAAGTGTCGACTGATATGTCGACTGATGCGTCGAATGATGTGACGAATGATGTGTAGAATAACGTGTAGAATGCTGTGTAGAATGTTGTGTGGAATGATGTTGTTTAGAATGATATGTAGGATGATGTGTAGAATGAATTGTCGTATAATGATTTGTAGAATGGAATGTCCAATGAAGTTGTGTAGAATGATGCGTCGAATGATGTCTCGAATGATTTGTAGAATGCTTTGTAGAATAACGTGTAGAATGCTGTGCAGTATGATGTTGTGTAGAATGATGCATAGAATGATGTGTAGAATGAGGTGTCGAATGATGTACGGAATGATATGTAGAATGCTGTGCAGAATGATGTGTAGAATGCTGTGTCGAATGATGTGTAGAATAATGTTGTGCAGAGTGACGTGTAGAATGATGTGAAGAATGCTGTTGTGTACAGTGATGTTGTGTGGAATGATGAGTAGAATTAATTGTAGAATGATGTGCAGAATGATGTGCAGAATGATGTGTAGAATTATGTGCAGAATATTGTGTCGAATGATGTGTAGAATGATGTTGTGTCGAATGATGTGTAAAATGAAGCGTAGAATGACGTGAAGAATGACATGTAGAATGATGTGCAGAATGATGTGCAGAATGATGTGTAGAATGATGTGTAGAATGACGTGTAGAATGATGTGTAGAATGATGATGTGTAGAATGATGTGTAGAATGATGTGTAGACTGATCAGTAGAATGATTTGTAGAATGATTGTGTAGAATGATGTGTAGAATTCTGGGTAGAATGAGGTGTAGAATGCTATGTCGAATGATGTTGTGTAGAATGATATATACAATGATGTGTGGAATGATGTGCCGAATGATGCATGGAATGATATGTCGAATGATGTGCAGAATGATTTGTAGAATTATGTTGTGTAGAATGCCGTGTAGAATGCTGTGTAGAATAATGTTGTGTAGAATGACGTGTATAATGATGTGTAGAATGATGATGTGTAGAATGATGTTGTGCGGAATGATGTGTAGAATGATCTGTAGAATGATGTGCAGAATGATGTGTAGACTGATCAGTAGAATGATTTGTAGAATGATGTGCAGAATGATGTGTGGACAGATGTGTTGAAAGTTGTGTGGAATGATGTGTGGAATGATGTGTGGAATGATGTGTAGAATGATTTTGCGTCGAATGATGTGTAGAATGATCTGCAGAATGATGTGTAGAATGCAGTGCATAATGATGGGTAAAATGATTTGTACAATGTTGTGTCGAATGATGTGTGGAATGATGTGTAGAATGATATGTAGAATGACGTTGTTTAGAATGATGAGCAGAATGATGTGTTGAATAATGTTGTGTCGAATGATGTGTCGAATGAAGTCGTGCAGAATGATGTGTAGAAGCATGTGCAGAATGATTGTGTAGAATGATGTGTACAATGTTGTGTGGAATGATGTTGTGTAGAATGATGTTTAGAATGATGTGTAGAATGATGTCTAGAATGATTTGTAGAATGCTGTGTAGAATGCTGTGCAGCATGATGTTTCGTAGAAAGATGTATAGATTGATGTGTAGAATGATGTGTCGAATGATGTATGAAATTATATGTAGAATGCTGTGCACAATGATGTGTAGAATGATGTTGTGTTGAATGCTGTGTAGAATTATGTGCAGAATAATGTTGTGCAAAATGACGAGTAGAATGATGTGTAGAAAGAGGTTGTGTAGATTGATGTTGTGTGGAATGATGTGTAGAATAATCTGTAGATTGATGTGTAGAATGTTGTGCAGAATGATGTGTAGAATGATGTGTAGATTGTTGTATCGAATGATATGTTGAATGATGTGTAGAATGATGTGTAGAATGATGTGTAGAATGATGTGTAGGATGATGTGCAGAATGATGTTTAGAATGATGTGTAGAATGATGTGTAGAATGATGTTTCGAATGATGTGTAGAATTATGTTGTGTAGAATGATGTTTAGAATGATGTGCAGAATGATCAGTAGAATGATGTATCGAATGATGTGTAGATGATGTGTAGAATAATGCTGTGTGG
>NW_027252503.1:0-24590 GCF_044704955.1 Pristiophorus japonicus
CATGTACAGTAGACACCTCAAGATGCTGGAGAAATACCACCAGCGATGTCTCCGCAAGATCTGACAAATCCCCTGAGAGGACAGACGCACCAACGTTAGTGTCCTCGACCAGGCCAACATCCCCAGCATTAAATCACTGACCACACTCGATCAGCTCCACTGGGCAGGCCACATTGTCCGCATGCCCGACACGAGACACCCAAAGCAAGCGCTCTACTCAGAACTCCTTTACGGCAAACGAGCCAAAGGTGGGCAGCGGTAACGTTACAAGGACACCCTCAAAGCCTCCCTGGTAAAGTACAACATCCCCACTGACACCTGGGAGTCCCTGGCCAAAGACCGCCCTAAGTGGAGGAAGTGCATCCGGGAGGGCGCTGAGCACCTCGAGTCTCATCGCCGAGAGCGTGCAGAAACCAATCGCAGGCAGCGGAAGGAACGTGCGGCAAACCAGTCCCACCCTCCCTTTCCCTCAACCGCTGTCTGTCCCACCTGTGACAGGGGCTGTGGTTCTTGTACTGGACTGTTCAGCCACCTAAGAACTCACTTTAAGAGTGGAAGCAAGTCTTCCTCGATTCCGAGGGACTGCTTATGACGATGACGATGATGATGATGATTGGGGTTTAAAGCTACACAATCTTCCTACTCCACAGAAGATGCGTCCCCTTGCTGGGTCAAGTTTCCCTGCCATTCCCATGTCAAATTGTGAAATTGTAGAAATTTACTGCACAGAAGGAGGCCATTCGGCCCATCGTGTCCGTGCCGGCCGAAAAAGACCTTTCCAGCCTAATTCCACTTTCCACAGCCTTGTAGGTCACGGAACTTAAATTGCACATCCAAGTACTTTTTAAATGTGGTGAGGGTTTCTGCCTCTATCACCCTTTCAGGCCGTGAGTTCCTGACCCCCACCACCCTCTGGGTGAAGAAAGTTCTCCTCAAATCCCTGCTAAACCTCCGACCAATTATATTAAATCTATGCCCCCTGGTTGTTGACTCCTCTGCTAAGGGAAAGAGGTCCTTCCTAGCCACTCTATCTCAGCCCCTCATAACTTTATACACCTCAATCAAGTTTCTCCTCAGCCTCCTCTGTTCCAAGGAAAACAACCCCAGCCTATCCAACCTCTCCTCATAGCTCAAATTCTCCAGTCCCGGCAACATCCTGATAAATCTCCTCTGCACCCTCTCCAGTGCAATCACAATCAAATGCCATTCTTCATGCTTACTCCGGGAAACTGAGACCAGTATTTTCACTTCAGCGATCCTGGTGAACTTTAGGAGCACATTGTGGAAAATTGGTGATTTATCATTGGTCAGTAAATCCGTGTTGAGGGTGTTCAGTTTTCCCACACAAGGAATGCTGAAGTGGAAGGTGACCAAACTGAGTATCAGCAACATAATAACGAAGTAAAACCATCGTAGATGGAAGATCTTCATTTACTTTTGTTGTGTTGTTATTCCATATCCCAGATCTCCCACTCTCCTGGATTAAGAGGATGGACCCTGCTAATACAATGCAGCTCTGAAACTAGGGCTAGACTTTCCCGAAAGTGACTAGTGGGGTGCCGCAGGGCTCATGCTGGGACCCCAGCTATTTATAATGTACATTAATGTTTTGACGAAGGAATTGAGTGTAATATCTCCAAGTTTGCAGATGACACTAAGCTGGGTGGCGGTGTGAGCTGTGAGGAGGATGCTAAGAGGCTGCAGGGTGACTTGGATAGGTTAGGTCAATGGGCAAATGCATGGCAGATGCAATATAATGTGGATAAATGTGAGGCTATCCACTTTGGTGGCAAAAACAGGAAGGCAGAATATTATCTGAATGATGACAGATTAGGAAAATGGGGAGGTGCAACGAGACCTGTGTGTCATGGTACATCAGTCATTGAAGGTTGGCATGCAGGTACAGCAGGCAGTGAAGAAGGCAAATGGTGTGTTGGCCTTCATAGCGAAAGGATTTGAGTAAAGGAGCAGGGAGGTCATACTGCAGTTGTACAGGGCCTTGGTGAGGCCTCAGCTGGAATATTGTGTACAGTTTTGGTCTCCTAATCTGAGGAAGGACATTCTTGCTATTGAGGGAGTGCAGCGAAGGTTCACCAGACTGATTCCCGGGATGGCTGGACTGTCATATGAAGAAAGACTGGATCGACTAAGCTTATATTCACTGGAATTTAGAAGAATGAGAGGGGATTTCATTGAAATATATAAAATTCTGATGGGATTAGACAGGTTAGATGCAGGAAGAATGTTCCCGATGTTGGGGATGTCCAGAACCAGGGGTCACAGTCTAAGGATAAGGGGTAAGCCATTTAGGACCGAGATGAGGAGAAACTTCTTCACTTAAAGAATTGTGAACCTGTGGAATTCTCTACCACAGAATGTTGTTGAGGCCAGTTCATTAGATATATTCAAAAAGGGGTTAGATGTGGCCCTTATGGCTAAATGGATCAAGGGGTATGGAGAGAAAGCAGGAAAGGGGTACTGAAGTTGCATGATCAGCCATGATCATATTGAATGGTGGTGCAGGCTCGAAGGGCCGAATGGCCTACTCCTGCACCTATTTTCTATGTTTCTGTGGGCCCAAGTTTCCACATGATTTGCGCCTGACTTTTAGGAGCAACTGGTGGAGAACGGACTATCTTAGAAATCGCAATTCTCCACATTTTTTTTTCTGCAGTTCTAGTCAGGTAGAACAGTTCTACTTTGGAACAGAATTTTTTCTTCAGAAGGAGGCGTGTCCGGCCACTGACGCCTGATTTGAAAGTTTCCACAGTGAAAACGTACTCCAAACTAAAGTAGAATGGAGCAAGTGAAGATTTTTGTAGAACTGAAAAATCCTGTTCTACATATTAAAAAATCAGGCGCAGGTTACAAATTAGGCGTCCAGAACGAGGTGGGGGGGGGAGGGGGGGGAAGGGAACTCATTAAATTCTACAATAAATCCTTATTTATACTTCTACAAATATTATACAAATAAATCCAACCTGAATAAACATTTATAAGCAAAGAAAAGATTAAATAAACCATCTTCCTACCTGTGTGAAAGTGCTTCAGGCAGGCCTTTCGGGACCGAAGGCTGAACGGGCCGGCCCGAGACTTCGGGCAGGGCCCGTCCCCAGCACCAGATTTACAGGTAGGTGGCGTTGGGTAGTGTCGGGTCGGGGAGGTTTGGTTCGGGTCGGGGGGAGGGAGAGAGAGAGGGGGGAGGGAGGGAGAGAGAGAGAGGGGGCGAGAGAGAGAGAGGGGAGGGAGGGAGGGAGGGAGGGAGAGGGGAGGGAGAGAGGGAGAGGGGAGGGAGGTCAGGTCAGATCCGATCCAGTCCGGGAGCGGGAGTCAGGTCGGATCGGGTCGGGTCGGATCGGGGGGGCGGGAGCGCGGGTCGGGTGGGGTCGGGTCGGGTCGGATCGGGGGGGCGGGAGCGCGGGTCGGGTCGGATCGGGGGGGCGGGAGCGCGGGTCGGGTGGGGTCGGGTCGGGTCGGATCGGGGGGGCGGGTCGGGTGGGGTCGGATCGGGGGGGCGGGTCCAGTCGGGGAGGCGGGGAGCGGGAACAGGAGCGCGGGTCGGGTCGGGGGGTGGGGTGGGAGGAGCCTTATTCACGCAGCCCCAGCGAGGCCATTGGGCCAGGGCTAGGGGCTGCGTGCTTCGGGCCCCTCCCACACAGTTTCGGGCGCCTGGAGCTACTGCACATGCGTGCCCACTGTAGCGTGCATGTGCAGAGGTCCCGGCACTGTTTTCGGCGCAGGGACCTGGCTCCGCCCCCCCACAGCTCGTGCTGCGCTGCACCGAGGGCCAGAGGACCTACAGGAAGGTGGAGAATACGGAGGATTTTTTTTGGCACACTTTGTGGCGCCTAAGACGGGTATCCAGGTCGGGACTGTGCCGTTCTAGGCACGTGTGGAAACTTGGGCCCTATGTTTCTATGTTTCTAAAGCCCCTCAACGCCCGATTGCCCGCTGAGAAGCACCGCTAACGTTCGGCGAAAAAAGCTGGCGAGAATTTAATTTTACATTTTAAAGTAAGTAAAACTAATCGCCCGGCAATAAAATGGCCGTCGCTCACTCATTGTCGGCGGGTTTCTCGGGGGAAAAGTGGAAAGTTAGCAACATGGGCGGTCGATACCGGAATGGACGGTAAGTAGTAAAATTTAGTCCGAGGCTGCGTTTGGGCCTAGGGAGGGGGGAAACTTTTGTAAAAATTATCATTAAATAAAAAGGTACAAAGCATTGCCAAGGCAGTTTTAACCCTAATCGCCGTGGTAATATTTTAAATCAATAGTTAAAGAACCTTTCACTGACCTTTCTTTGTAGGGCCCCCCCCCCCCCTTTACCACCCTGTTTAAGCAGCGTTTACAGGGCGGGGCTCTCGACGATCTGGGGGCCGGCGGTTGAGGCCAGACTTACGCCCTGGCAGTTGTTCTCGGCGTTGCACGTGGGCGGTCTGGTCCCGGCGGGCGACTTCAGATGTGGGCGATATCAAGGCAAAAAACTTGCGTGGAAACTCTCGCCGGGCGGTAAACCAGCTGTAACGCCAAGAAAACCGCCAACACTGAAGCGGAATGTCTGGCCCTAGGGTCCCTGAGAGGAGACAGGAAGCTCCAGGGTAAGGTTATAACTCCAGTTGTGCCCTCCTCTTCCATGGGGAAGAGCCTGGTCTTTGCGAGGCAATAATGTGAGTAAGATTAGCACCAGGAAAGCATAGGCAATATTATCAAAGTGGAGAGGAGATGAGGAAGCATCTTGAGAGTGCATGATCCCTAGCAGCTATTCCCATCACTTAAGTGTAGCTAAGAACATTAGAATTAGGAGCAGGACTAGGCCATAGGTCTTGCTACAATTGTACAGGGTATTGGTGAGGCCACACCTGGAATACTGCGTGCAGTTCTGGTTTCCATATTTACCGAAGGATATACTTGCTTTGGAGCTAGTTCAGAGAAGGTTCACTCGGTTGATTCCGGAGATGAGAGGGTTGACTTATGAGGAAAGGTTGAGGAGGTTGGGCCTCCACTCATTGGAGTTCAGAAGAATGAGAGGTGATCTTATTGAAACGTATAATGTTATGAGGGGGTTTGACAAGGTGGATGCAGAGAGGATGTTTCCACTGATGGGGGAGACTAGAACTAGGGGGCATAATCTTAGAATAACGGGCCGCCCATTTAAAACTGAGATGAGGAGGAATTTCTTCTCTCAGAGGGTTGTCAATCTGGAATTTGCTGCCTCAGAGAGCTGTGGAAGCTGGGACATTGAATAAATTTAAGACAGAAACAGACAGTTTCTTAAATGATAAGGGATTAAGGGGTTATGGGGAGCGGGCAGGGAAGTGGACCTGAGTCCATGATCGGATCAGCCATGATCGTATTAAATGGCGGAGCAGGCTCGAGGGGTCTCGAGTATGGCCTAGTCCTGCTCCTATTCTTATGTTATAAATCCACTTTCCTGCACTATCCCCATGTCCTTTGATTCTCTTACTATCCCAAAATCTATCGATCTCTACCTTGAATATACTCAACGACTGAGCCTCCACCGTTTAGTTTAATTAAGTGGGTATCAGACTCCTCCGAGCATTAGAAAATTGTGGGTTCAAACTCCTGGACTGCAAGGGTTATGTTACGGGGAGAGATTACACAAATTAGGGTTGTGTTCCCTAGAATTTAGAAGGTGAGGGATGATTTAATCAAAGTTTTCAGGATATTAAGGGGAACAGACAGGGTAGATAGAGAGAGACGATTCCCGCTGATTGTGGATTCTAGGACTGGGGGGCATAGACTAAAAGATTAGAGCCAGACCTTTCAGGAGTGAAATTAGGAAACACTTCGACACACAAAGGGTGGTAGAGGTTTGGAACTCTCTTCCACAAACGGCAATTGATACTCGATCAATTGTTAATTTTAAATCTGAGATTGATAGCTTTCTGTTAAACAAAGGTATTAAGGGATACGGGGCAAAGGCAGGAATAGGGAGTGAAGTCACAGATCAGCCACGATCTCATTGAATGGCAGAACAGGCTCGAGCTGCTGAATGGTTTTCCTCCTGTTCCGATATTCCATGTAAGCACTTTGAACTCAAAATCTAGGCTGACACTCCAATGTAGTGCTGAGAGAATGCTGCATTGTTGGAGGAGTCATGTTTTGGATCAGATATCAAACCGAGAGCCCGTTTGCCTGTTCTGATAGTTCATGTGTAGAGGGATGCGCTCAGGGCCCAGGAGAGGCGTGAGTTTGGGGCCAGCACGGGCCCAGCCCACACTGTGCGATATGTGTGCGCACTAGGTCCGTGCAGCAGAGCAGGTCTCCAGTCGTCTTGGTGGTAAAAACAGAGAGACAGACTATTATCTGAATGGTGACAGATTAGGAAAAGGGGAGGTGCAAAGAGACCTGGGTGTCATGGTACATCAGTCATTGAAGGTTGGCATGCAGGTGCAGCAGGCGGTTAAGAAAGCAAATGGCATGTTGGCCTTCATAGCAAGGGGATTTGAGTACAGGGGCAGGGAGGTGTTGCTACAGTTGTACAGGGCATTGGTGAGGCCACACCTGGAGTATTGTGTACAGTTTTGGTCTCCTAACCTGAGGAAGGACATTCTTGCTATTGAGGGAGTGCAGCGAAGGTTCACCAGACTGATTCCCGGGATGGCGGGACTGACCTATCAAGAAAGACTGGATCAACTGGGCTTGTATTCACTGGAGTTCAGAAGAATGAGAGGGGACCTCATAGAAACATATAAAATTCTGACGGGGTTAGACAGGTTAGATGCAGGAAGAATGTTCCCAATGTTGGGGAAGTCCAGAACCAGGGGTCACAGTCTAAGGATAAGGGGTAAGCCATTTAGGACCGAGATGCGGAGGAACTTCTTCACCCAGAGAGTGGTGAACCTGTGGAATTCTCTACCACAGAAAGTTGTTGAGGCCAATATATTCAAAAAGGAGTTAGATGAGGTCCTTACTGCTAGGGGGATCAAGGGGTATGGCGAGAAAGCAGGAATGGGGTACTGAAGTTGAATGTTCAGCCATGAACTCATTGAATGGCGGTGCAGGCTAGAAGGGCCGAATGGCCTACTCCTGCACCTATTTTCTAACCCTTGCCACTGGACCAAGACCCAGCTCTGTCAAGCCCCGTGTGAAACATAGAAACATAGAAAATAGGTGCAGGAGTAGGCCATTCGGCCCTTCGAGCCTGCACCACCATTCAATAAGATCATAGCTGATCATTCACCTCAGTACCCCTTTCCTGCTTTCTCTCCATACCCCTTGATCCCTTTAGCTGTAAGGGCCATATCTAAGTCCCTCTTGAATATATCCAATGAACTGGCATTACTGGTGGCTGGTGTGCAACGGTCACCCCACGTTAAAAATATCCAGGCACAGGCATCTTCCACCCTTCAGGATGTAGTTCGGGATCTGGAATATTAGGTCCTTCATTGAAACACCTGTGAACTCATCCCTTTTTGGCGTGGAAGCAAGTGATCCTCGCTTCGAGGGACTGCCGATGATGACGATGAAAGATCAAATAGCACTATTGACAGATGATCAGGGGAATTCTCCCAGTACCTTGGCTAACATTTTTCCCATGAGCAGCGCCACCAATGACAGATTTATTTTCAATCTAATGGTTACAGGAGGACGTTGGAGCAGGACACAGCTTCATCACTTGGGCTGGGAACAGGGCGTTAAAACTGGGGCCAAATTGATGGGTGGCTCTCGCTGAACACACACGGTTGATCCATGTCAGTCTGTGCTTCAGTAATCCCATGAACCCATGCACTGGCATCTTCACAGAACTGGCGTGGAGGCCACCTTCTTGATAAATTCATCAATTATTTAGCAAAGAACGTTGGATAGAATCACGGAATAATACATGGTGCATTTAGATTGTGATTTCAGCTCAAAATAACCACTGTCTTTGGGCTCAATTTTCCCCAAAGCATTTTTTTGGTGAACTTGAAGAATTACGTCCGATTTTTGGGGGGGCCTAAGTACGCCAAAAAATATATATTTTAAGTTTCCCCGTTGGATTTCTTCATTTTGGCACGGCGTAACCCGACCTTTAGTTTTGGGGGCTCTCTCACTCTCACTCTCTCTCTCGCTCTGTATGTGTGAGCCAGGGACCAAGAATGGGACCGGACCGGGAGAATGGGGACCGAGAATGGGATCAGACCGGGAGGATGGGGACCGAGAATGGGACCGACCGGGAGAATGGGGACCGAGAATGGGACCGGACCGGGAGAATGGGGACCGAGAATGGGACCGGACCGGAGAATGGGGACCGAGAATGGGACCGGACCGGGAGAATGGGGACCGAGAATGGGACCGGACCGGAGAATGGGGACCGAGAATGGGACCGGACCGGGAGAATGGGGACCGAGAATGGGACCGACCGGGAGAATGGGGACCGAGAATGGGACCGGACCGGAGAATGGGGACCGAGAATGGGACCGGACCGGAGAATGGGGACCGAGAATGGGACCGGACCAGGAGAATGGGGACCGAGAATGGGACCGACCAGAAGAATGGGGACCGAGAATTGGACCGGACCGGGAGAATGTGACTGGACCGACAAGCCCTTCGGGCGGGATTGGATGTAAGTTGCTGCTATGTATTTTTCAATTCTTTCACTGTGTCCGGGCATCTGCTGCGCCGATTTCCTTAACTCTCCGGAAGGTTTTTCTATAGAGGCCACATACGCTGGCCTAAGCAGAACTGGAGTAACTCTCAGCTTAAATGGCCAGAATTGGTGTAGGTGGCAGGTTACGCCCCCTTTGGCTGAAAAAGACTGACCTATAAGAACATAAGAACATAAGAATTAGGAACAGGAGTAGGCCATCTAGCCCCTCGAGTCTGCTCCGCCATTCAACAAGATCATGGCTGATCTGGCCGTGGACTCAGCTCCACTTACCCGCCCGCTCCCCGTAACCCTTAATTCCCTTATTGGTTAAAAATCTATCTATCTTTGATTTGAAAACATTCAATGAGCCAGCCTCAACTGCTTCCTTGGGCAGAGAATTCCACAGGTTCACAACCCTCTGGGAGAAGAAATTCCTTCTCAACTCGGTTTTAAATTGGCTCCCCCGTATTTTGAGGCTGTGCCCCCTAGTTCTAGTCTCCCCGACCAGTGGAAACAACCTCTCTGCCTCTATCTTGTCTATCCCTTTCATTATTTTAAATGTTTCTATAAGATCACCCCTCATCCTTCTGAACTCCAACGAGTAAAGACCCAGTCTACTCAATCTATCATCATAAAGTAACCCTCCCTCATCTCCGGAATCAGCCTAGTGAATCGTCTCTGTACCCTCTCCAAAGCCAGTCTATCCTTCCTTAAGTAAGGTGACCAAAACTGCACGTAGTACTCCAGGTGCGGCCTTACCAATACCCCATATAGTTGCAGCAGGACCTCCCTGCTTTTGTACTCCATCCCTCTCGCAATGAAGGCCAACATTCCATTCGCCTTCCTGATTACCTGCTGCACCTGCAAATGAAATTTTTGGGATTCATGCACAAGGACCCCCAGGTCCCTCTGCACCGCAGCATGTTGTAATTTCTCCCCATTCAAATAATATTCCCTTTTACTGTTTTTTTTCCCAAGGTGGATGACCTCACACTTTCCGACATTGTATTCCATCTGCCAAACCTTAGCCCATTCGCTTAACCTATCCAAATCTCTTTGCAGCCTCTCTGTGTCCTCTACACAACCCGCTTTCCCACTAATCTTTGTGTCATCTGCAAATTTTGTTACACTACACTCCGTCCCCTCTTCCAAGTCACCTATGTATATTGTAAACAGTTGTGGTCCCAGCACCGATCCCTGTGGCACACCACTAACCACCGATTTCCAACCCGAAAAGGACCCATTTATCCCGACTCTCTGCTTTCTGTTAAACAGCCAATTCTCGATCATGCTGATACATTTCCTCTGACTCCGCGTACCTTTATCTTCTGCAGTAACCTTTTGTGTGGCACCTTATCAAATGCTTTTTGGAAATCTAAATACACCACATCCATCGGTACACCTCTATCCACCATTCTCGTTATATCCTCAAAGAATTCCAATAAATTAGTTAAACATGATTTCCCCTTCATGAATCCATGTTGCGTCTGCTTGATTGCACTATTCCTATCTAGATGTCCCGTTATTTCTTCCTTAATGATAGTTTCAAGCATTTTCCCCACTACAGATGTTAAACTAACCGGCCTATAGTTACCTGCCTTTTGTCTGCCCCCTTTTTTAAACAGTGGCGTTACTATGGAGTGGAGGGTAGCCAATGTAACCCCACTTTTTAAAAAAGGAGGGAGAGAGAAAACAGGGAATTATAGACCGGTCAGCCTGACATCGGTAGTGGGTAAAATGATGGAATCAATTATTAAGGATGTCATAGCAGTGCATTTGGAAAGAGGTGACATGATAGGTCCAAGTCAGCATGGATTTGTGAAAGGGAAATCATGCTTGACAAATCTTCTAGAATTTTTTGAGGATGTTTCCAGTAGAGTGGATAAGGGAGAACCAGTTGATGTGGTATATTTGGACTTTCAGAAGGCGTTCGACAAGGTCCCACACAAGAGATTGATGTGCAAAGTTAGAGCACATGCGATTGGGGGTAGTGTACTGACATGGATTGAGAACTGGTTGTCAGACAGGAAGCAAAGAGTAGGAGTAAATGGGTACTTTTCAGAATGGCAGGCAGTGACTAGTGGGGTACCGCAAGGTTCTGTGCTGGGGCCCCAGCTGTTTACACTGTACATTAATGATTTAGATGAGGGGATTAAATGTAGTATCTCCAAATTTGCGGATGACACTAAGTTGGGTGGCAGTGTGAGCTGTGAGGAGGATGCTGTGAGGCTGCAGAGCGACTTGGATAGGTTAGGTGAGTGGGCAAATGCATGGCAGATGAAGTATAATGTGGATAAATGTGAGGTTATCCACTTTGGTGGTAAAAATAGAGAGACAGACTATTATCTGAATGGTGACAGATTAGGAAAAGGGCAGGTGCAAAGAGACCTGGGTGTCATGGTACATCAGTCATTGAAGGTTGGCATGCAGGTGCAGCAGGCGGTTAAGAAAGCAAATGGCATGTTGGCCTTCATAGCGAGGGGATTTGAGTACAGGGGCAGGGAGGTGTTGCTACAGTTGTACAGGGCATTGGTGAGGCCACACCTGGAGTATTGTGTACAGTTTTGGTCTCCTAACCTGAGGAAGGACATTCTTGCTATTGAGGGAGTGCAGCGAAGGTTCACCAGACTGATTCCCGGGATGGCGGGACTGACCTATCAAGAAAGACTGGATCAACTGGGCTTGTATTCACTGGAGTTCAGAAGAATGAGAGGGGACCTCATAGAAACATATAAAATTATGACGGGGTTAGACAGGTTAGATGCAGGAAGAATGTTCCCAATGTTGGGGAAGTCCAGAACCAGAGGTCACAGTCTAAGGATAAGGGGTAAGCCATTTAGGACCGAGATGCGGAGGAACTTCTTCACCCAGAGAGTGGTGAACCTGTGGAATTCTCTACCACTGAAAGTTGTTGAGGCCAATTCACTAAATATATTCAAAAAGGAGTTAGATGAGGTCCTTACTACTAGGGGTATCAAGGGGTATGGCGAGAAAGCAGGAATGGGGTACTGAAGTTAAATGTTCAGCCATGAACCCATTGAATGGCGGTGCAGGCTAGAAGGGCCGAATGGCCTACTCCTGCACCTATTTTCTATGTTTCTATGTTTCTATTAGCTGCTTTCCAATCCGCTGGTACCTCCCCAGAGTCCAGAGAATTTTGGTAGATTATAACGAATGCATCTGCTATAACTTCCGCCAAGTCTTTTAATACCCTGGGATGCATTTCATCAGGACCAGGGGACTTGTCCACCTTGAGTCCCATTAGCCTGTCCAGCACTACCCCCCTAGTGATAGTGATTGTCTCAAGGTCCTCCCTTCCCACATTCCTGTGACCAGCAATTTCTGGCATGGTTTTTGTGTCTTCCACTGTGAAGACCGAAGCAAAATAATTGTTTAAGTTCTCAGCCATTTCCACATTTCCCATTATTAAATCCCCCTTCTTCTAAGCGACCAACATTTACTTTAGTCACTCTTTTCCGTTTTATATATCTATAAAAGCTTTTACTATCTGTTTTTATGTTTTGCGCAAGTTTACCTTCGTAATCTATCTTTCCTTTCTTCATTATTTTTTTAGTCATTCTTTGCTGTTGTTTAAAATTTTCCCAATCTTCTAGTTTCCCACTAACCTTGGCCTCCTTATACACATTGGTCTTTAATTTGATACTCTCCTTTATTTCCTTGGTTATCCACGGCTGGTTATCCCTTCTCTTACTGCCCTTCTTTTTCACTGGAATATATTTTTGTTGCGCACTATGAAAGAGCTCCTTAAAAGTCCTCCACTGTTCCTCAATTGTGCCACCGTTTAGTCTGTGTTTCCAGTCTACTTTAGCCAACTCTGCCCTCATCCCACTGTAGTCCCCTTTGTTTAAGCATAGTATGCTCGTTTCTGACACAACTTTCTCACCCTCAATCTGTATTACAAATTCAACCATACTGTGATCACTCATTCCGAGAGGATCTTTTACTAGGAGATCGTTTATTTTTCCTGTCTCATTACACAGGACCAGATCTAAAATAGCTTGCTCCTTGTGGGTTCTGTAACATAATGTTCTATGAAACAATCCCGTATGCATTCTATGAATTCCTCCTCAAGGCTACCCCGTGCGATTTGATTTGACCAATCGATATGTAGGTTAAAATCCCCCATGACTACTACCGTTCTTTTTTCACATGCCTCCATTATTCCCTTGATTATTGCCCGCCCCACCGTGAAGTTATTTAAACTACGCCCACCAGTGACTTTTTCCCCTTACTATCTCTAATCTCCAACCACAATGATTCAACATTTTGTTCATTAGAGCCAATATCGTCTCTCACAACTGCCCTGATATCATCCTTTATTAACAGAGCTACCCCACCTCCTTTCCCTTCTTGTCTATCTTTCCGAATCGTCAGATACCCCTGTATGTTTAATTCCCAGTCTTGGCCACCCTGCAACCATGTTTCTGTAATGGCCACCAAATCATACTCATTTGTTATGATTTGTGCCGTCAACTCATTTACTTTATTTTGAATGCTGCGTGCTTTTCGGTTGAGTGTTTTAACCCTAGTTTTTAAACCATGATTTTTAGTTTTGACCCCTCCTGCAGCATCTTTATATTCAGTGACCCTTTTTGTTTTTTGCCTTGGGTTTCTCTGCCCTCCACTTTTCCTCATATCCTTTTGTCTCCTTTTTGTTTCCCTCTGTCTCCCTGCATTGATTCCCATCCCCCTGCCATATTCGTTTAACTCCTCCCCAACAGCACTAGCAAACACTCCCCCTAGGACATTGGTTTGTACTGGTCTCACCTCCCCCAGAACCGGTTCCAATGCCCCAGGAATTTGAATCCCTCCCTGCTGCACCACTGCTCAAGCCACGTATTCATCTGTGCTATCCTACGATTCCTACTCTGACTAGCACGTGGCACTGGTAGCAATCCTGAGATTACTACTTTTGAGGTCCTACGTTTTAATTTTGCTCCTAGCTCCTTAAATTCGTCTCGTTGGACCTCATCCCTTTTTTTACCGATATCGTTAGTACCAATGTGCACCACGACAACTGGCTGTTCACCCTCCCTTTTCAGAATGTCCTGCACCCGCTCCGAGACATCCTTGACCCTTGCACCAGGGAGGCAACATACCATCCTGGAGTCTCGGTTGCAGCCGCAGAAACGCCTATCTATTCCTCTTACAATTGAATCCCCAATCACTATTGCACTCCCACTCTTTTTCCTGCCCTCCTGTGCAGCAGAGCCAGCCACGGTGCCATGAACTTGGCTGCTGCTGCCCTCCCCTGATGAGTCATCCTCCTCAACAGTACTCAAAGCAGTGTATCTGTTTTGCAGGGGGATGACCGCAGGGGACCCCTGCACTACCTTCCTTGCACTGCTCTTCCTGCTGGTCTTCCATTCCCTATCTGGCTGTGGACCCTTCACCTGCGGTAAGACCAACTCGCTACACGTGCTACTCAAGTCATTCTCAGCATCGTGGATGCTCCAGAGTGAATCCGCCCTCAGCTCCAATTCAGCAACGCGGTCCGTCAGGAGCTGGAGGCGGATACACTTCCTGGACACGTAGTCGTCAGGGACACCGGAAGTGTCCCTGAGTTCCCACATGGTACAGGAGGAGCATATCATGTGTCCGAGCTCTCCTGCCATGACTTAACTCTTAGATACACTTAAATTGGCAACAACAATGCTAAAGAATTCCTTAGGACCTAAAAAATTCCGAAGGAACTGAGTTACGCTGGGGCAAACTGATTGGGGAAAGTGAGGTTTTTCAACTTAGGCCAAAACGGGCAGCCTGATCAAAAAAACAACGCAAATCTCTGGAGAAAATTGAGCCCCAAGACTTTCTCCTGCTGTCATGAAAAACATAAATGAAAGAGTTGGATAAATATCTGGGTCGTAATGGGTTTGAAAGTTTTCCGAATCGGGAGGGCAGCCTTTGCAAATTACACTCGTACCGTGAAAGTTATGGCGCTCGAGCACTAGTGGGGTCCAGGCAAGGGGAGCAGCCTAGACCCCAGACCCCACCCTCGATGTCATCCCCACTTTTTGGTGGTGTGTAACGCAGACCACGATTTATACAAATTCCCTTCCTGTTGTTTAACCCTATCCAAATGGATTCTGTCTCAGCTGTGGCTCAGCTCAGCTATCCAGTGTCAGCTGTGGCTCAGTGGGCAGCACTCTCTCGCCTCTGAGACAGAAGGTTGTGGGTCCAAAACCCACTCCAAAGACTGATCACATTAAAAAAAATCTAGGCTGACACTCCAGGGTAGTGCTGAGGGAGTGCTACTCTGTCGGAGGGGCAGTACTAATGGAGTGCTGCACTGTCGGAGGGGCAGTACTGAGGGAGCGCTGCAATGTCGGAGGGGCAGTACTGAGGGAGCGCCGCACTGTCGGAGAGGCAGTACTGAGGGAGTGCTGCACTGTCGGAGGGGCAGTACTGAGGGAGCGCTGCAATGTCGGAGGGGCAGTACTGAGGGAGCGCCGCAATGTCGGAGGAGCAGTATTGAGGGAGTGCTGCACTGTCGGAGGGGCAGTACTGAGGGAACGCTGCACTGTCGGAGGGGCAGTACTGAGGGAGTGCTGCACTGTCGGAGGGGCAGTACTGAGGGAGTGCTGCACTGTCGGAGGGGCAGTACTGAGGGAGCGCCGCACTGTCGGAGGGGCAGTACTGAGAGAGTGCTGCACTGTCGGAGGGGCAGTACTGAGGGAGTGCTGCACTGTCGGAGGGGCAGTACTGAGGGAGCGCTGCACTGTCGGACGGGCAGTACTGAGGGAGCGCCGCACTGTCGGAGGGACAGTACTGAGGGAGTGCCGCACTGTCGGAGGGACAGTACTGAGAGAGCGCTGCACTGCCTGAGGGACAATACTGAGGGAGTGCTGCACTGTCGGAGGGTCAGTACTGAGGGAGTGCTGCACTGTCGGAGAGGCAGTACTGAGGGAGTGCTGCACTGTCGGAGGGACAGTACTGAGGGCGCGCCTCACTGTCGGAGGGCCAGTACTGAGAGACTGCTGCACTGTTGGAGATGCCGTCTTTCAGATGAGATGTTAAACCAAGGCCCCGTCTGCTCTCGCAAGTGGACGTAAAAGATCCCATGGCAATATTTCGAAGAAGAACAGGGGAATTATCCCCGGTGTCATGGGCCATTATTTATCCCTCAATCAACATCACAAAAACAGATTATCTGGTCATTATCAAATTGCTGTTTGTGAGAGCTGGTTTGTGCGCAAATTGGCTGCTGCGTTTCCCACATTACAACAGTGACTACACTCCAAAAGTACTTCATTGGCTGTGAAGCGTTTTGAGGCACGATAGAAATCCAAGTCTTTCTTCTGGCTTATCAGCTCCTTGAGTCCTGCAATTGCTTTCTCCTTTGCTGTCATGTTCAATGTATGTGTATGTTATGTATGCAATAAAGGGACAAACTGAGTCCTGTTTAACTGAACAAGGTACAACCTTGGCTCTGCTTTATTTAGGCCCAAAGTGCCTGACTCACAAAATGGCTGGCCTTTTATACCAGAGCAGCACCATGTGAGACAGTACCCTCCTCTGAAATCTTATCACAGTTTTTCACGCTCCCGGGTTGACCGTCTCAGTTCGATTCCGGCCTTGGGTGAATGTGCGGAGTCTGTTGTGGCTGACTTGTTGGGGGTGGCAGTGGTCATGTCAGGAATTGCAAGTCCATTTTTATTGAACAAATCCATGATGGGAATTCCGGGTTCACTGAAGGCCCTTGAGTCCACTGAAGGCTACTGGTAGGTTGGTTGGTCGTCGACGGTTTCTTCGTCTGACTGCTCTGGCTCGTCTGTGTGCCTCAGCTTTGTTTGATCCATGTGTTTCCTGCAAGTTTGCCCATTCTTGAGCTTAATAATAAATATTCTGTTGCCCTCCTTGGCCATGACCATACCAGCGATCCATTTGGGACCCTGACCATAATTCAACACATATACAGGATCATTCACATAAATCTCGCGTGACATTTGTGCGATCTTGGTACCCTTGTTGACTCTGTCTTCTGTATTCAACATGATTACTTAAATCCGGGTGTACCAGAGATAGCTTGGTCTTAAGACCTCTTTTCATCATGAGTTCAGCAGGCGAGACCCCTGTGAGTGTGTGGGGTCCTGTCCTGTAACTCAACAGTATGCAGGACAAGCGGGTCTGCAGTGACCCTTGGGTTACTCTCCTCATGCTTTGCTTGATGACTTGTACTGCAAGTTCTGCTTGCCCGTTGGACGCAGGCTTGAACGGTGCTGATCTTACATGTTTTATGCCATTAAGTTTTACAAACTCCTGAAACTCCTGACTGGTGAAGCACGACCCATTGTCGCTCACCACTATGTCAGGCAGACCATGTGTCGCGAACATGACATTGAGATTCTCTATGGTTGCCATGGACATACTGGATGACATGATTATGCATTCTATCCACTTCGAATAAGCAGCCACCACCACTAAAAACATCTTGCCCAGGAAGGGACCTGCAAAATCTACATGGATCCTGGACCAAGGTTTGGATGGTCATGACCACAGACTCAGCGGCGATTCTGCTGGTGCTTTGCTGAGCTGCATGTAAGTGTTGCACTGATACACGCATGCTTCCAGCTCAGAATCAATTCCTGGCTACCATACGTGGGACCTGACGATGGCCTTCATCATCACTATACCAGGATGTGTGCTGTGTAGCTCACGCACAAACTTCTCTCTCCCTTTCTTCGGCATTTCAACTCGATTGCCCCACAATATGCAATCTGCTTGAATAGATAGTTCGCCCTTGCGACGAATGTACGGTTTGGCCTCCTCGCACATTTGCTTAGGTATGGCAGACCAATCCCCTTTGAGGATGCAACCCTTTACCACCAGTAATATCGGGTCCTGGCTGGTCCAGGTCTTAACTTGTTGAGCCGTGACAGGGGTACCTTCACTCTCAAAAGCATCCATGATTAACATTAAATCTGCCGGTTGTGGCGTTTCCACCTCCAGTGTGGGCAACAGCAACCGGCTCAAAGCATCGGCACAATTCTCTGTGCCAGGTCTGTGGCGAATGACATAATCATAGGCAGATAATGTCAGCGCCCACCTTTGGATGCGGGATGCAGCGTTGGTAATGATTCCTTTGCTCTCGGAAAACAACGAAATGAGCGGCTTATGATCGGTCTCTATTTTGAACCTCAGACCGAACAGGTGTTGATGCATCTTTTTAACACCGTACACACACGCTGAAGCTTCTTTTTCTACCATACTGTAGGCTATTACCGCTTCAGACAAACTTTTGGATGCAAACGCGACAGGTTTGAAGTTCCCCGACTCATTGGCTTGTTGTAACAGGCAACCAATTCCATATAATGATGTGTCACAGTCCAAAAGTAAACGTTTACATGGATCATAATGTACCAGCAGCTTGTTCGAGCAAAGCAGATTGGTGGCTTTCTTGAAAGCTCTGTCTTGCGATGCGCCCCACACCCAGTTGTTGCCTTTTCTCAACAGTATGTGCACTGGTTCTAGTTAGGTGCTCAATTTAGGTAGGAAGTTACCGAAGTAGTTGAGTAGACCCAGGAATGAACACAGCTCCATCACATTCTGCGGCTTGGGTGCATTCTTGATGGTTTTGATTTTCACGTCAGTAGGCCTGATGCCATCAGCGGCGATTTTCCTCCCGAGGAATTCGACCTCTGGTTCCATGAGGACACACTTATAGCGTTTAAGTCTGAGTCCCACTCTGTCCAAACGCAGTAGAACCTCTTCCAGGTTGTTCAGATATTCCTTGGAGTCACGACTGGTGATCAGGATGTCATCTTGGAACACGACAGTTCTGGGAACGGACTTCAGTAGACTTTCCATATTCTTCTGGAATATTGCTGCAGCCGAGTGAATTCCAAACAGGCACCTGTGATAAATAAACAGTCCTCAGTGCGTGTTAATGCACATAAGTCTCTTTAACGTTGCAACCAACTCCTGCGTCATATAGGTCGACGTCAAGCCCAGTTTGGTGAACGACTTCCCTCCGGCTAGCATCGCAAACAAGTCATCAGCCTTCGGTAACGGGTATTGATCTTGTTTCGAAACCCTGTTGATCGTAGCCTTGTAGACTCCACAGATTCTGATTGTGCCATCACTTTTCAGCACAGGAACAATGGGGCTGGCCCATACATTAAATTCAACCGGTGATATGATTCCCTTCACGCTGGAGTCTGTCCAGTTCAATTTTGACTTTCTCCTTCATCATATACGGCACTGCCCGAGCTTTATGATGGACGGGTCTTACATCTGAGTCCACGTGGATCTGCACCTTGGCTCCTGTGAAGTTGCCGATACTTGGTTCGAACAGCGAGGGGAACTTGCTCAATACTTGGGCCCATGTATCTTCCTCCGACGACAACGCCTTTGTCATTCCAATCGCATCTGATTTTCTCCAACCAGCTCCTGCCACGTAGCGTTGGGCCGTTGCCTGGAACAATCCACAGCAATAACTCATGAACCACAGCGTTATATGACACATTAATTTGTGCACTGCCAATCATCTTTATCAGTTCTTTGGAGTATGGCTTGGCGTTAACAGGGCTCAGCCTGGGCCTCACAGTCTTAGTGTCCCACAGCTTATTAAATGCCCTCTCGTTCATGATCAATTGACTCACCCCTGTGTCCAGTTCCATTGATACCGGTATCCCATTAAACTTCACATTAATCAAAATTGGTTTATTCTTGGTTATGAAAGAGTACAGTCCATACACTTCCTCCTCTGGCATCTCGGATTGCACTAGTCTGATCCGAATCTGCGCTAGTCTGACCATCATCCTCCATGTGATGTGTCGCAGCACGCTTGCTCATCTGCGGACACTTGCGCTGGAGATGCCCCACTCTCAGACAGCCTTTGAAACTATATTGCTTCAATCGGCACTGCTGGTGCCGGTGATTTCCCCCACAACGCCAACACGGAGAAGTCGGATACATTCCCGCTGGCGGACTTTGGGCAGCCACAGGTTTCGCGAACGCAGCCGGATAGGCCCTGCCATGTGCCGCTCTGCCGAACGCCAAACCAATCACATTTACAGTCCTTGCCGAGGTTCGGTTCTTCACCGATATTTGCTTGAAACTCCTGTCCATCGTCATACATGATTGAGCGATCTGGATGGCCCTTTTTAAATCCAACTCCTCCACCGCCAGAGGTTTGCACAGGGTCACCTCGTGGTTGCTACCGATAACGAAGAAGTCCCGCAGCATGTCCCGAACTTGCACGGTCCGCTAGACGTCTCAGATCGGCAACGAATTCTGCCGCGCTCTGGCCCTCCGATCGAAGGTGTGTATAAAACCTGTATCTCCAGATGATGATGCCGTCGTCTGGCTTCAGGTGCTCCCGTACCAATGTACACAACTCCTGTACGTTTTCTCTGTTGGATCACTAGGCATGAGTAGATTCTTTCTCAGACCTTAGATCTTTGAACCGCACACAGTGAGGAACACGGCCCGGCACCGATCTGCTTCATCGACCCCCTTCATTTTGTTGGTCACAAAGTACTAGTTCAAACGGCTCACAAAGTCTGCCCAATCTTCTCCCTCCAAGAATCGCTCTGAAAATCCAATCGTGTTCATTTTGCAAACAAAGGTTCTTCTATTCTCGTCGCCAAATGTTATGTATGCAATAAAAGGTACAAACTGAGTACTGTTTAACTGAACAAGTTACACCCTTGGCTCTGCTTTATTATGGCCCAAAGTACCTGACTCAAAATATGGCTGGGCTTTTATACCAGAGCAGCATCATGTGCATGCTGCTCAGTGACCTCCAACAATGACACCATCTGGTGGCTACAAACAGCATGTACATACATAACAGTGTAAGACAACATTCACATGCACTGCCATCTCTGGGCATTATATGCATTGGCCAGTAATGGTGGCTACCCCCGAGATCCAGTACCTTATGGAATAAGGCCTCCAAAGGTGTGGCCTCAAAAGGAATGTGAAGGGTACAGAGGGTGCGGAATTCCTAAAATGCATTCAGGAGAACTTCTTTAGCCATCATGCAACAAGCCCAACAAGGGAAGGGTGGTTCTGGACTTGTTTTTGGGGAATGAAGAGGGGCAGGTGGAAGGGATATTCGTGGGGGAGCATTTTGGTGCTCGTGATCATAATTCAGTAAGTTTTAGGGTAGTCATGGAAAATGACAAAGGTGGGCCAGGAAAAAAAAAGTTCTCAATATTGGAGTAAAGCCAATTTTGCAGAGCTGAGATGGGATTTGGACTGGAAACGGCTACTTGATGGTAAATCAGTGTCAGAGCAATGGGAGGCATTCAAAGAGGAGATCCTGAGGGTTCAGAGCATGTATGTTCCCTTAAAAAAAGGGTGGGGCTAACAAATCTAGAGCCCCTTGAGTGTCAAGGGACATATAGGGTAGGATGAGGATTACTAGACCAGATTACCAGACCAGAAACATAACCATTCTGGTACCATACCCCACAATTCAACACTGGCAAAGCTGAAATACCAACAGAAAATGCTGGAAACACTCAGGCAGCATTTGTGGAGAGAGGAACAGAGTCAAGAACATAAGAACATAAGAACATAAGAATTAGGAACAGGAGTAGGCCATCTAGCCCCTCGGGCCTGCTCCGCCATTCAACAAGATCATGGCTGATCTGGCCGTGGACTCAGCTCCACTTACCCGCCCTCTCCCCGTAACCCTTAATTCCCTTATTGGTTAAAAATCTATCTATCTGTGATTTGAATACATTCAATGAGCTAGCCTCAACTGCTTCCTTGGGCAGATTCACAACCCTCTGGGAGAAGAAATTCCTTTTCAACTCGGTTTTAAATTGGCTCCCCCGTATTTTGAGGCTGTGCCCCCTAGTTCTAGTCTCCCCTACCAGTGGAAACAACCTCTCTGACTCTATCCTGTCTATCCCTTTCATGATTTTAAATGTTTCTATAAGATCACCCCTCATCCTTCTGAACTCCAACGAGAAAAGACCCAGTCTACTCAATCTATCATCATAAGGTAACCCCCTCATCTCCGGAATCAGCCTAGTGAATCGTCTCTGTACCCCCTCCAAAGCCAGTATATCCTTCCTTAAGTAAGGTGACCAAAACTGCATGCAGTACTCCAGGTGAGAGTAACACACGTACATTGGTACTGGACAGTGAGAGTAATACACGTATATTGGTACTGGACAATGAGATAGTAACACACGTACATTGGTACTGGACAGTGAGACAGTAACACACGTACATTGGTACTGGACAGTGAGACAGTAACAAACGTACATTGGTACTGGACAGTGAGACAGTAACACACGTACATTGGTACTGGACAGTGAGACAGTAACACACGCAAATTGGTCATGGACAGTGAGAGTAACACATGTACATTGGTACTGGACGGTGAAAGTAACACACGTACATTGGTACTGGACAGTGAGAGTAACACATGTACATTGGTACTGGACAGTGAGAGTAACACACGTACATTGGTATTGGACAGTGAGACAGCAACACATATACATTGGTACTGGTCAGTGAGACAGTAACACACGGACATTGGTACTGGACACTGAGAGGAACACATGTACATTGGTACTAGACAGTGAGACAGTAACACATGTACATTGGTACTGGACAGTGAGAGTAACACATGTATATTGGTACTGGACAGTGAGCGTAACACACGTATATTGGTATTGGACAATTAGACAGTAACACACGAACATTGGCTCTGGACAGTGAGACAGTAACACAAGTACATTGGCACTGGACAGTGAGAGTAACACACGTACATAGCTGCTGGGCAGTGAGAGTAAGACAAGTACATTGGTACTGGACAGTGAGACAGTAACACACGTACATTGGTACTGGACAGTGAGAGTAACATACATACATTGGTACTGGACAGTGAGAGTAACACATGTACATTGCTACTGGACAGTGAGAGTAACACACGTACATTGGTACTGGACAGTGAGACAGTAACACATGTACATTGGTACTGGACAATGAGACAGTAACACACGTACATTGGTAGTGGACAGTGAGAGTAACACATGTACATTGGTACTGGACAGTGAGAGTAATGCACGTACATTGCTACTGGAAAGTGAGACAGTAACACACGTACATTGGTACTGGACAGTGAGAGTAACACAAGTACATTGGCACTGGACAGTGAGAGTAACACACGTACATAGCTGCTGGGCAGTGAGAGTAAGACAAGTACATTGGTACTGGACAGTGAGAGTAACATACATACATTGGTACTGGACAGTGAGAGTAACACACGTACATTGGTACTGGACAGTGAGACAGTAACACATGTACATTGGTACTGGACAGTGAGACAGTAACACACGTACATTGGTACTGGACAGTGAGACAGTAACACATGTACATTGGTACTGGAGAGTGAGGCAGTAACACATGTACATTGGTACTGGAGAGTGAGGCAGTAACACACGTACATTGGTACTGGACAGTGAGAAAGTAACACATGTACATTGGTACTGGACAGTGAGACAGTAACACACGTACATTGGTACTGGACAGTGAGACAGTAACACACGTATATTGGTACTGGACAGTGAGACAGTAACACATGTACATTGGTACTGGACAGTGAGACAGTAACACATGTACATTGGTACTGGAGAGTGAGGCAGTAACACACGTACATTGGTACTGGACAGTGAGAGTAACACACGTACATTGGTACTGGAGAGTGAGACAGTAACACACGTACATTGGTACTGGACAGTGCGAGTAACACACGTACATTGGTACTGGACAGTGAGACAGTAACACATGTATATTGGTACTGGACAGTGAGACAGTAACACACGTACATTGGTACTGGAGAGTGAGACAGTAACACACGTACATTGGTACTGGAGAGTGAGACAGTAACACACGCTCATTGGTCGTGGACAGTGAGAGTAACACATGTACATTGGTACTGGACAGTGAGAGTAACACACGTATATTGGTACTGGACAGTGAGACAGTAACACACGTACATTGGTACTGGACAGTGAGAGTAACACATGTACATTGGTACTGGACAGTGAGAGTAACACACGTACATTGCTACTAGACAGTGAGACAGTAACACACGTACATTGGTACTGGACAATGAGAGTAACATACATACATTGGTACTGGACATTGAGACAGTAACACATATACATTGGTACTGGACAGTGAGACAGTAACACAGGTACATTGGTACTGGACACTGAGAGGAACACATGTACATTGGTACTGGACAATGAGACAGTAACACACGAACATTGGCTCTGGACAGTGAGACAGTAACACAAGTACATTGGCACTGGACAGTGAGAGTAACACACGTACATAGCTGCTGGGCAGTGAGAGTAAGACAAGTACATTGGTACTGGACAGTGAGAGTAACAAACGTACATTGCTACTGGACAGTGAGAGTAACACACGTACATTGGTACTGGACAGTGAGAGTAACACACGTACATTGCTACTGGACAGTGAGAGTAACACACGTACATTGGTACTGGACAGTGAGAGTAACATACATACATTGGTACTGGACAGTAAGAGTAACACACGTACATTGCTACTGGACAGTGAGAGTAACACATGTACATTGGTATTGGACAGTGAGATTAATACACGTACTTTGGTACTGGACAGTGAGAGTAACACACGTACATTGGTAGTGGACAGTGAGAGTAACACACGTACATTGGTACTAGACAGTGAGACAGTAACACACATACATTGGTACTGGACAGTGAGAGTAATACACGTACTTTGGTACTGGACAGTGAGAGTAACACACGTACATTGGTCATGGACAGTGAAAGTAACACACGTACATTGGTACTGGACAGTGAGAGTAACACATGTACATTGGTACTAGACAGTGAGAGTAACACAGTACATTGGTACTGGACAGTGAGAGTAACACATGTACATTGGTACTGGACAGTGAGACAGTAACACAAGTACATTGGTACTGGACAGTGAGAGTAACACACGTACATTGGTACTAG